>NC_089814.1:34244962-34344962 GCF_029633855.1 Hoplias malabaricus | reverse complement strand
AAAGTGGCCAGTGAGTGTCAGTAGAAGGGGAGTGTTTCTGATAAAGTGGCCAGTGTGTGTCAATAGAAGGGAGGTGTTTCTGATAAAGTGGCCAGTGAGTGTCAGTAGAAGGGGAGTGTTTCTGATAAAGTGGCCAGTGTGTGTCAATAGAAGGGAGGTGTTTCTGATAAAGTGGCCAGTGAGTGTCAGTAGAAGGGGAGTGTTTCTGATAAAGTGGCCAGTGAGTGTCAGTAGAAGGGGAGTGTTTCTGATAAAGTGGCCAGTGTGTGTCAATAGAAGGGGGGTGTTTCTGATAAAGTGGCCAGTGAGTGTCAGTAGAAGGGGAGTGTTTCTGATAAAGTGGCCAGTGAGTGTCAATAGAAGGGGGGTGTTTCTGATAAAGTGGCCAGTGAGTGTCAGTAGAAGGGGGGTGTTTCTGATAAAGTGGCCAGTGAGTGTCAATAGAAGGGGGGTGTTTCTGATAAAGTGGCCAGTGAGTGTCAGTAGAAGGGGAGTGTTTCTGATAAAGTGGCCAGTGTGTGTCAATAGAAGGGAGGTGTTTCTGATAAAGTGGCCAGTGAGTGTCAGTAGAAGGGGAGTGTTTCTGATAAAGTGGCCAGTGTGTGTCAATAGAAGGGAGGTGTTTCTGATAAAGTGGCCAGTGTGTGTCAATAGAAGGGAGGTGTTTCTGATAAAGTGGCCAGTGAGTGTCAATAGAAGGGGGGTGTTTCTGATAAAGTGGCCAGTGAGTGTCAATAGAAGGGGGGTGTTTCTGATAAAGTGGCCAGTGTGTGACAGTAGAAGGGGAGTGTTTCTGATAAAGTGGCCAGTGTGTGTCAATAGAAGGGAGGTGTTTCTGATAAAGTGGCCAGTGTGTGTCAATAGAAGGGGGGTGTTTCTGATAAAGTGGCCAGTGAGTGACAGTAGAAGGGGGGTGTTTCTGAAAAAAAAAAGCCAGTGTGTATCAGAAGAAGGGGGGTGTTTCTGATAAAGTGGCCAGTGTGTGTCAATAGAAGGGAGGTGTTTCTGATAAAGTGGCCAGTGTGTGTCAGTAGAAGGGGGGTGTTTCTGATAAAGTGGCCAGTGAGTGACAGTAGAAGGGGGGTGTTTCTGATAAAGTGGCCAGTGAGTGTCAGTAGAAGGGGGGTGTTTCTGATAAAGTGGCCAGTGTGTGACAGTAGAAGGGAGGTGTTTCTGATAAAGTGGCCAGTGAGTGACAGTAGAAGGGGGGTGTTTCTGATAAAGTGGCCAGTGTGTGACAGTAGAAGGGAGGTGTTTCTGATAAAGTGGCCAGTGAGTGACAGTAGAAGGGGTGTTTCTGATAAAGTGGCCAGTGAGTGACGGTAGAAGGGGGGTGTTTCTGATAAAGTGGCCAGTGAGTGTCAGTAGAAGGGGGGTGTTTCTGATAAAGGTAAAGGTAGAGATGGAATGGATGAATGGATGGATGGTGGGATCGAAAATGAAAATAGATGGAAATAGCAGGAAAAAGAGTCAGTGTGAAAGGCAGCGAGAAAACGTGAGCTTGGGTTTATGTGAGAGAGTGAAATGGTGTTGAAAAGAAAGTGAGAAAGTGTGAGATGAGGTTAAAGACACTCACACACACTCTCTCTCACACACACACACAAATGTGTTGATGGTGTGTTAGCGTGTGTTGCGCTGGCATGAGTGGATCAGACACAGCAGTGCCCTCAGTGTCACTGCTGGACTGACACCGCAAACAGAGTGGACAGTGGGTGGACACAGGGTTTAAAAACTTCAGCAGCACGGCTGTGTCCGATCACAACTAACACACCACCAGAGAGATAGAGAGAATAACGGATGGAGAAAACAACCAAGAACAAGAGAAAGCAACACACAAGCCATGGAGAAATTACTGAACAGAGGATACAAAAAGGACATGGAGAGAGAGAAAGAGAAAGACATCAAAATAGAGAGAAATAGAGACAGCAATGGAGTGTGAGAAAGAAAGCAATAGGTAGAAATAAAGAGAGAGATTAGAGAAAGAGATTAGAGAGAGAGAGAGCGAGAGAGAGAGAGTATATAATCTGCTGGCTGTATGGAGGGTTGTGTTCGGCTCTCTCCTGGCTCTCCGCCCCAGCAGCCACTTGAATTAGCAGCTGAGGATTATGGGGGGGCGCTCATTAATGGGCCAGACAAACAGCGGCCAGTGTGAATATTTGCACCCAGAAATTGAAAAGATTAAGTTCTATTTGGCAATGACTGGCAGCCTCCACGCACAGACAAGCAACTGTTAAATATTCATACGCCGCCCACAAGGCCACACCACTGTGTGTGTGTGTGTGTTTATGAATCCCTACGCAGATGTGTATATATGAGTGTGAGAGAGTGTGATTGTGTGTACAGCTGCGTTCTCATTTGCTGGTTTCAATGGTTGAGAAACGTGTGTATGTACGTATTTGTGTGTGTAAGATAGTGGGTCAAGTTCAGCCATTTTCTGGTCTGCATGTGTGTGTGTTCACAGATTTTGCTGCTCTTGGAAGTTTTATTGTCTTGACCGCCCATTATCATCCACTCAAGCTGTTGAATATCTCACTAACTGGTCAACCTGACATCAAAACCGACCTCACAGGACACTAAAGACTTCCCGTCACTCTGGAGACCGCATCTTTCCCATACAAAGAAGTCCATTACTACACGGCAAACATGAACAAGACTTCGGAGAGGTCATTTTAAAGGTGGTTATGGAACTAAAGCAAGGGAAGCTGGACAGTAAGTTGCACACCCTTATATGAGATTTGCCGGATGTTGGTGGTATGTAGACTCCTTCATCACGAACAAAAACACATCGTAGTTGAATTAAAACTAGAAAAAACTTGTTAATAGCTCATGTGTCGAATCTTACTCTGGAGGACTGCAAAAAGCCGGTGGAAAACCCCAGTTGGCTTTTACTGCTGCAGCAAGGGTTTGGCTGAATCTCAAATGTCTCCCTACACCCTATGTAGTGCATAGTTTAGGTCATAAATCAACAGTTTCTGCACTCATGTAATGCCTTATGTTCTGATTTTTAAAACAGTTCATATTCATATGATTTTCACATCTCCCTCTTGAACTAGTACCCTGTCTGGGGGCAGTAGTTTTAGTTTTATAAATCCGTGAAGAGCAATATGTGGAGATTATGGCTCTATTTGGGCCAAAGTTTATGCATCTCCATTATTGTTTTGCTGCACTGCTAGAGGTTGTAACATGCTGTTTTGTGTCCTGTTTTGTATTGTTTCTGTTCTGAGCTCCCCTTGTCAAGTGACTGTTTGCCCCTGTCTTGTGTCTGCTTCCTGATTGTTCCCTGGTCATGTGATACCCTTCCCTTGTGTTTCTAGTGTCATGTGTCTTAATTAGTACCCAGGGGTTTCTTGTTGGTGTTGTCTTTATATAGTCCTTGTCAGTGGTTCCTGTTTGTGGGTCATTGTATGTAGCCTTGTTCTGGGTTTTATGTTTAGAGTCCTTGTTTAGCGTTTAGCTGTGTTTAGCCTTTAGCATTGAGCCTTGTTTAGTGTTTAGTGTGTTTAGCTCCTTAGCCTCTGTATTTAGCCCTTTTGTTTAGTTTCTTAGCTTCTGTGTTTTGTCTTTTTGTGTAGCGTCCCTTTGTCTAGTTTCCTTTTAGTTACTGTAATAACCTCCTGCACTTACCTCCTTCCCTTACTCCTACACACCCGCATTATTACAGAGGTGATGGCACTACATGTGTGTACATGCAAAAAGATGCATGAAATGTGATCAGACTTTTCAAGTTCATGTCGCATGCTCACAAATCGGATAAAAATCTGATGTAGTGGCACATATAAAAGTGACTAGACGCTGATTTGACACAACCAGATATGTTCACGCACAGCCTTAAAATGATCAGATCTGACTCACATCAAGTAAAAAAAATCACATTTGGTCACTTCAGGGTGGTAATGTGAATACTTCTGGCATGAGATTTTCAAACACTGGCTGAATGCAATCAGAATCTCACAACAGTGTTACAACATCTATTTCAAAGTCAAATCTGTTGCTTCTGGAAAGGGAGGGGATGGTAAACTCAAGTCGGACATGTTGGCTGTGCTGGTTACTGTAAACCTGAGCCAGTTACATGTGGAAGCAGTGCTTTGCCCCCCTATGCCCAGCTTTGTGGGACGGTGATTAATGACATGCCCTTTAAGAACTCAGTGTTAATGCCAACCCCCACTGGCACCTCCCCTTTAAATGGCAACGCCATGATGCAAAGAAGCAGGGCGCGGTGGATCTGACAGGCAGAATTAATCTATCATTAGAACCCTCACCCAGAAGTCAAGTTAGTTCCTGAATAGACTCCCAGGGGTTACACGGTTAATTAAAAATGAAGCTGGGAGTTAACCACACTGTGTCTGAGCACATGGTGCTGCACTTTGGTTTTAGCGTAAGATACGTACTTAGATCACGTAAACAAAACTACGGAAGAAAAGCCAACATTAGCAACGATGCTAACTGTTCTCTGGTAATCACCATTTTTGTCCGTTTGTAGTTTACTATGTCTTTAAAAAATAAAAGTGCTACAAATATATTTGAGGGATGCCACAGAAGAATCATGTTCACTTTCGATTACATAAAGAAACACGTTGAGGTGTTATGAAATATGAAGAACCTTATAAAGGTTTTGTAATCCATTACTCGATCTTAAACGTATAGTTCATGATTGTAATCATAAAAGATTTTTATAAAATTCAGATGATGTTTCCTTTCCAGCTTCTGTTCTCCAGTCGGTTTGCAATGGAAACTGGTGTAATGTGTTTTACGAAGCTGCAGTGTCTGTAAATGAATGAAAAAACAAAAAACAAAAAACAAACTGGCTCAGTCTGGTTTGCTAGGCTTTCTCTCTCTCTCTGCTCATGGCAGAGGCATCTGGAGTTGTTTTAGACAACGAAGAGAGCTCCAAACAATAAAAAGCACAAACTGAGCTGAGGATGTGTCTCTATTCATGCACCATAGCTGGGTCATATTGACTTTCTTTTGCTGTTTCAGATCATTTAAGGTGGAAGTGTCTCCAAACTCGGGAGACGGCTGACTGCATTACTGAAAGTTCAGGATCACGGTGGGTCCGAAGCCTACCTGGAATCACTGGGCACTTTGCAGGAACACACCCTGGAGGGTGCCAGTCCTTTGCAGGGCGACACACATTCCCTCACACACTCACACCTACGAACACTTTTGAGTTACCAATCTACCTACCAATGTGATTTTTTTGGAAACCCACAGAGACACTGGGAAAACACACCAAACTCCTCACAGACAGTCACCCGGGACTCAAACCCACGACCCCAGGTCCCTGGAGCTGTGTGAAAGGTGCTCTATAAATAAACTTGTCTTTCCTTGCCTTGCTTTACCTTACCCAGTAATACCTTCTACTCTTCTGAGAAGGCTTTATACTAAGTGTTGGTGCTGAAGTAATTGACTGGGGACTCCTGCAGATCCACTGCTTCACAATCCAATCCTGGGTTAATTATAGACCTCAGACGGACACTTGGAATGGGGCATGGTGACCTTAAGCTCATGTGCAGCTGCTCCAGAGCATCCTGGAGCTTTTCTGGAGACGCACTGGGTGCCACATCAGCTCTTGCAAGCTTGTTATAGGCTCTTAATCCTCTGTGTTATCAATCTCCTGCTGTAAGAAAATACCTTTACACTAAACGACTAAAACGACTGAATCAGTGAAGGGTGGTCTCTGACTTTTGCACCGTGTGGCAGATCCACAATGCACACACACACACACACATATAGACCCCCATGGTGCTCGTGGTGCTCCTACACAGTGAGTCCATCAGAGCTCAGCGTGGAGTCGCTCTGACATAGCGTCGATGACGGCGAGATTGCCTCCCGTGAGCTTGGCGCCAAGGCCGCGCACATTCATTTCCCCGACACTGGTAGCTTCTTCACACCTGACAAAGCTGTTTACCCAGCACTCCCTGCTCCATCTCCGGATCGGCCTGATGTTTTCCTCCCCTCGGCCGATCGATAGGCTTCGGAGCACACAAACAGTGGGTCTCCCCTCGGCAGAGAGAGAGAGAGAGAGAGAGAGAGAGAGGGAAGAGAGAAAGAGATACAGACAGAGAGTGGAGAGAGGGGGAGGGGAGAGAGAGATAGACACAAAGACAGAGAGAGATGAGGAGAGAGAGAAAGGAGATAGAGAGGGAGAGAGAGAGAGAGCGAGAGAGAGATAGAGAAGTGCTCTGGAGACCCAATGGTTGGACAATGATCGAATCAACATCAAACGCACCTCGCTCTGAATCAACGGCCACATCCAGCACCCAATGAAACGCAAAAGAAAAAAAATACAGAGTCAACAGCCACGCAGAGCTGAATCAACACCCAGCACCATATCAAACACAAGCCCAGATATGATGGAGTCAACACTGAGATAGAGAAGAGCGTTGGTTAACCACGGCCTCAGTCACACAATAGATCACAAGATCAAAAGAGTGTGAAACCAAATCTGTGTAAACCTCTCTGCACTGCGTGATTCATAATCCTGGAAAAGTCAATATGAGGGATAGCATGAAGTGTACATTGGTGTTTGTGTGTGTGTGTTTGTTTTTATGTGTGTATTACAGGAATATCTGACATTGTGAGGACCAAAGCCTGTTTTCACACTCACATTATGGAGACTTGTCTTCTGTGTGGGAACCACCAGCTGGTCCCCACAATGTAATCATTACATTTTACGGTGAACATACATTTCAAGTTTGGGTTAAAGTTAAGGTTAAGGTTGGCTGTAGGGTAAAGGGTAGCTAAGTATTCTTCAGTGGCAACATACACCACTTCCAAATCCAAACACAGCTCTAACTAAAGGAATAACTGAAGCGTCCACTTGACTCATCATTAACACCCTCAGAATGTAAACACATGATTGTCCTCCTGCTGGCCGTTCACAGCGTTAGCTGCGCTAAATGGACTTTTAATGAACCCCTACATGTGACGGAGCGCCGGCTGTTCGGATGGTGGCCATGGCCCAGGGGATGAAGCTGTCTGGCTGAAGTGAGCGGCCAGACGCTGCATCCAGAGTCACAGAACATGACTGAAATGTCTGATGACCAGAGGGCTGAGGTACATTTGGCTTTAAAGGGAATGAGCTGCGATGACCTGTATGTTCTTTCCCTTTCCATCAAGAGAGACTAGGTAATAGTGGACCTGCTGACCCTGGGTCCCTCCTTGAGGGGGGTGCTATAAGAGCTTCAAAAATAAATGTATTACCTGTGGTATTATGAAAATAAGTGATAACAGAGTGTGTCTTCCTTGATCTTTACTTAATTTCTCCTGCATGAAAATCTATGGCGTAATTTCTTTGTTGTTGAGAGGTGCTGGTAGGTGTTAGAACTTGAAGTGGCCCAAATTATGTTGAATTAATGTAAGCTAGCAAGCTAACTTGATATTACATAAGCTGTATTTAAGGTCAAGCTGAGAGCCAAAAGCACAGGAATTTCATTCAGTACAGCATTAATTTTTGAGTCTGCTTCATAACCCGAGCAAGTTAGCCCCAGCCCAGCAACTAACTCGTAAACTGCAGAGTGTTAGTTCCAGAAGCAGCCACAGTCCTTTTCTGATTGATTGTTAATAGGTGTTTCAGCTTCAGAGAAACCATTTGTTTGACAGATTAGTAAAAATGACTTGAACTATTTTTAAATATTATGTTATAGCAGAGTATAGCTAATTAATAGTTAGTATCCGTTGTCTATTTATGCTAGCAGAGGTGTTTGCTAGCATAACCAGCATGGGGGGTTGGAGGTGGATGCTGGGCAAACTACTGTTCCAAGGGACCAAAATTTGGTTCTATGCCCCTGAGTGTGTAACAGTAGCTCCTCTGTGGGACTGGATCATCCCTACATTCAGCAAATTCACCTTAGACACCCGTGTCTCTAGTTTATCAGTTGTTTTAGAGCAGTTTTGGTGGGTGCTAACCAGTACACACAGGGAACACCTCACAAGACCCACCGATTTGGAGATGCTCTGACCAAAGCATTACAAAAATCTCGGTTTGGCCCACGTCAAAGTCGCTCAAATTCTGTAACTCGCCTTTTTCTCCTGATTCCAACATCGACCTCAAGACATGACTGTTCAGTGTCTGCCAAATATACCTCCTCCCCATCTCGCACAACAGGGGGCACTATAACCAGGTCACCATTGTTATTAAGGTCAACTGTCGGTGGTTTTAATCTTGTGGCTGTGCACTGTTTAGTGTGTGCATTTGTGCAGGAGAAAAGGAAGATGAATTGGTGGTGCATGTGCCTCCATTGTTTCTGCGATGCGCAAGATATGCGAAACGCTAAAGCATAATTGTCATTTCCATTTTGTGTGTATGAAGCTAATTGTGTGTGTGTGTGTGTGTGTGTGTGAAGTAATGTGCTTTTGCATAAATGAGCACCTTCTGGTGTGTGAGGGTGTGCATGGGGCAAGGTGAGTCTGTCTGTGTTTGTGTGTGTGTTTGTGCATACGTGTGTATATGTGTGTGTGTGTATGTGTGTGTGTGTGTGTGTTTAATGGTCTGCTGTGCTGTGATAATGCTGAAGCCACTTATCAGCTCCATCTCGCCTGAGGACTCGGTGGACACACACACACACACACACACACACATACATACACACACACACACACATACATACACACACACACACACACACACACACACACACACTGCTCTGCATATCTCTGGCTCACACATTCCTCTCACGGCGCTGGGAGGTGGGAGGGGGGCCTTCAACACCAGCATTCACCACAAGCCCCTGACACTGCGTTAGCGCTATTCTCCTCCTCCTTCTCCTCGATGCTCTGTGATGCTGCCACCCTTCCCGCCTTTATCAGCTCGCTCCAACACCATCCGTCCCGATAAATACGCTCCCCAGACCCACAACACCTCCGTCAAACATTAAAGTGACCACAAATCAGACCCCCCACTCCCATGTTTGGACCCCGCAACAAGCCTGCGACTGCACCGGGGGCTAATGTAGCTAAAAGAATCTGTCGTGTTGGACCATTTCTATACATACAACCACTGTGGAAATTTAACACAACGTAAAGAGCAGCTCACATTAACAAACATGGAGATACGGGGTTTTGTTCTGATATTGATTGATTCATTCATTCATTTTCTGTTACTGCTTCATCCTGTTGTGGGTCAATGTGAGTCTGAAGCCCACCTGGATTCATTAGACATCACAGGGCATCACACACTCACACCTGTGGACAGTTTCACACACACACCCAGTCATTCACACACTCACATCTGGGGACACCTTTGTGCATCCACTCCTCCGACTAACGTGTGTTTGGATTGTGGGAGGAAAACCACGTTTACACAGGGAGAACACACCACACTCCTCATAAACAGTGTCCTGAGGCAGGAATTGACCCCACAACTCCAGGGCCATAGTGGTATGTGGCAGATCTGGGCAGTTTGCTTTCTCCTCCAGTTTGTTAAGCTGTTCAGTGGCATTGTGTTCACAGCGGTTCAAAAAGAAGCAGTGGACTGGCCTCAAATGTCTTTAGATTTATTGACGGGGGATTGAAGGTGACTTATAACTGAGAACAAAATTTAGGAAAAAAATTTTTTGGTAGTGTCGCTGTCACACATCTCCAGAGTCTTGGGGTTGTTGGTTCGAGCCCTGCTCTGGGTGACTGTCCGTGAGGACAAAAAGTGTTTATAAGTTTGAGTGCACATCGCACTCCAAAGCACTTTGCCCAGTGATTCCATGTAGGTTCCGGAACTGTATACGTGGTTACAGACAATAAATGAATGAATTTTGAATGAATGTATTTCTTAAGTTCAATCTTAAATTTTTGTTGTTCAAGATTTTAATCCTATACACTTTTATTTATAAAATTCTGATGATTTTTTCTCACCATTTGCTGCTCCCCTGTAGTTTGTGCGCTGAAAAAGCTCTGTTGTTTGTACACAGCCCTGGCTCCATTAATGGGAAACAAAGTGTCTCGGTCCAACCTGGCTCAACTCTATCAACTCTATCTCTCCTTCTCTGTCTTGAAAAGCACAAAAAGAGATGAGGATGTTGCTCTATTCCTGCTCCAAAGTTGGGTAACACTGACTTTTGCTGTTACAGTTACGTTACTTAAGGTGGAACTGATTATAAATTTGGGAGAGCAAACAGTATGAAAGTAAACACAGAGCGAAGGTGCTAAAAACTAAACAGCTCGAGTTACAAATGAGTTTCTGGGGTAATTCAAATAGTGAATAAAATCTTAGAGACAAGTTACACTTCAGTCACCAACAAGATACAGTCATTTCTTATTCAAACCCACTATTCCACCTTAATGAAAACAAACAGGAATGAGGTCTTTGTGTCATTGTGAGAAGAGTTTTGGCCTTTAATTTCCCCAGACCCCTACTGAACGTCCTGTTAGACCCCTCCAAAGTTATGCTCTTGGCTTCTGAATATCCCAAAGACATATTATATATTTTCTATAACTGTGTTTTTGTCTTGTGGGCACCTGCACCTGCCTCTGCAGATGAGAGCAGGTAGATCTTATGGGTGGCGAGAATAGACGGCTGTTGACCCCTCCCCCCACCTCCATCACACCCCCTCTGTTACCCAACCCCCGTTCTACTAATTACTCCTTTTTTCAGATGCAAAGCAGCCAAAGAAAGTGAGCTGATTCCCCCACGGCCGTGTAAAGAGGAGGGGGGACGGATGATATCCTTGGCGAGGTTGAAGAATGTAGTGACTTTCTCTTTCGCAGACACAGAGGGTCTTTGAAGTTGGTATGAAGCAAGGAAGGAATGGTGGAAAGAAAAAAGGACGTAGACGGAGGAGAAGAAAGCAAGAAAGCGAGGACAAGAAAGAAAAGCGAGGGAAGATCGCTTTAATGAGAAGGGCCCTGAAGAGGTGAAAAGAAACACGACCGGACCTCTCATACTTAGGCTACTTACGACCCCCTCCCACCAATCGCCACCGCCAGAGACCCCACCAAACTTCAACCTTTTGAAAGCCTGCGAGGTGTTTCAAAGCCCTGCCTGCCGCTTTCTGAAGACGTGTTGGAGGGCCACTAAGGAGAGGTGCTCTGCGCTTGGGTTGTTGGGGCTGAGAATTGGTGGGGCAGGAGTGCGGAGGGGGGGTGGGGTTGGGGTGTTGCAGGGAGGGGTTGGCCGAGGGGTCAGGGTCTTACACGGCAACATGGGGTCAGAAGTGCTAAAGGATTACAAGCTCGCTAAGCCTTTCAGGATCGCTTGTTTTCACTTGTTCCTCATCGTGTTTGTTGTTTTGTGGCAGCCCAGACGTTGGGGAAAGAAAAAAAAGAAGAAGAAGAAGGGGTGGGCTGCAGAGTAGGAGGGGGTTTCAGAGGGGGATCCAGGCGGGAATTAGTGTAAAAGGCGGCAGAGTAGAAAGGCGGTCCATTCACACCTCTTGTTGGCTGTTTTCGAGGCCCCCCAAAAAGCAGCCCTCCTATTCCTCGTCGCTGTGAAAGCACGTTAGGCTCGGCTTTGTCTGGACAAAAGCCGCCTCCGCTGGAGGAACAAGAGGATTTGGCGCGGTGCGCTAAAACCTGATCCGCTCTCACTTTGATTGGCTTCAGCAGGAGAGCTCCCTGCTCCCTTTGTTGATTAATCAAGAGATTTTCCAACACTTTCTACCTCTCTCTCTCTCTCTCTCTCTCTCTCTCTCTCATCCACACCAACTTCACAACCAGCAGCGTTAGAGTGGGTGATTTCTGTAATTTTTGTGATGCTTTACACAGTCATTTTCAAAAGAATCTCTTCTGATTCCTCCAAATCTCTGCACAAAGATGTAAAAAGTAATTGAACACGTCTTTCTAGTTGCAGTGATAGAAGCTAGAGGTTGCCATGTCTACAACATAAATACAGCCATTTAATGATCAGTTCTGTGATAGGACCGAAATCAAGTCTTAAACATCCTGACAACATTTCAACAATAGGGGCTACTTTGCCTTACATCACCCACTGTGCAAATAGTTCTACTTTAAATCAGTTATTCCCACATTCTTCGGATAACACATTTCTGTGAGGAGCTTTTAGCAACAAGAAAATCATAAATCATACATTTCATAAATCAAAATTAAATTAGGTAAATTCATTACGTTTAGTGAAGGAGGGGATGTATTTATACCGTTTTTCCGCTACATGGTCCCTACTCTACTCAACTCTGCTTGGCTTTCCATTAGGTAAATTTGGTCCCAGGTTCTTCTTTAGTCCTTGCTCTGTCATGGTTCAGAGTGAACTGAGTAGGGACTAAATATGGTAAACCTCAATGAGCGCTTATTGTCCGAAGACAGTCGTCACTCTATGACACGTAATGCAGACGTCCAGCACAAACTCTCCAGCTACAGCAGAGATCACATTTGTATTTATCTGACTCCTGACAGCAGCTTGTCAAATTTGGTCATGGTGTTTTGAAGAGGTTCAAACGCTCCTTGGATTCATGGCCAAGAATCCAGCTGCAATGCTGCAACAAGGAAGGAACAAACTCGACTGATCTGTCTGAACGGATGATGTAGCTGTGTTCAGTCCCAAACAACAACAACAACAAAAAACAATTAAAATTACTGCCGCCATTGTTGTGGTTTAGAAAGCCTACAGTTCTCATAAGGGACGATATTTGAGATAACATCAGATACATTTTGAGGGGAGCTGTGCTAATGTAAAAGCTACCAGGCGCCAGGTGCCAAAAAGCATGTAGAGCTGTGCTGAGCAGGTACCATGCAGTGGAAACGAGCCACTCGTTATTGTACCAGCACCAAGGACATTTTATATTTCTCTAAAAGCCTAAAAGTAATAATGAAAGATGTATTCCCCACTGTCATAAAGACAAACACCTGACTAGTAAAACTATGACAGATTATAATGAATTATTACAAAGTGCTAGCAAGGTCTCATATGGTCTCATAATGTCTGCATTATTATAAACAGATCAAAACAGTTTTTATAACACTACACAAAGATATGTTAAGATTCGTTATGACAGTTATTATAAAATCACTAAGTGTGCTCTGGTGCACATTCATTATCTGTAACCAATTATCCAGTTCATGGTCACACTGGGTCCAGAGTCAGCCTAGAAGGCGGGAACTCCCCCTGGAGGGGACACCAGTCCTTCACAGGGTGACACACACACACACACACTTTAGAGTCACCAATCTATCTACCAACATGTGTTTTTGGACCATGGGAGGAAACCGAAGAACTTGGAGGAAACCCACGCAGACACAGAGAGAACACACCACACTCCTCACAGACAGTCACCCAGAGGAAACCCACGCAGGCACAGGGAGAACACACCACACTCCTCACAGACAGTCACCCGGAGGAAACCCACGCAGACACAGGGAGAACACACCACACTCCTCACAGACAGTCACCCGGAGGAAACCCATGCAGACACAGAGAGAACACACCACACTCCTCACAGACAGTCACCCGGAGGAAACCCACGCAGACACAGGGAGAACACACCACACTCCTCACAGACATTCACCCGGAGGAAACCCATGCAGACACAGAGAGAACACACCACACTCCTCACAGACAGTCACCCGGAGGAAACCCACGCAGACACAGGGAGAACACACCACACTCCTCACAGACAGTCACCCGGAGCGGGACTCGAACCCACAACTTTCAGGTCCCTGGAGCTGTGTGACTGTGACACTACCTGCTGCACCATTTTTAGGCACACTTACATTTTGAAATGTTAACCCTAGTATAGGAAATTTACATAGATATGTGTCTTTTATACGTTGAGATAATATATCCTGGGAAGACTCACTCATTCAGTCAAATATGTATGTATTCAGAGTGAGATCGGGTGCTAAATAACCCTTCAGGTTTAAGCCTGCATTGCATCATGTACAACCACTTTTGTACTTTGATTTCCAGAATATTTTACTATTTTTGTTAAAATATATATATATATATATATATATATATATATATATATATATATATATATATATATATATATATATATATATATATATATTTTTTTTTTTTTTTTGCTCTGACAGATGAGTCCCACCCAGAAGAGAAAGTGAGGATGTTTGTGAAAAAAAAATTGAGAAAACAAAAGGCTGGAGGAAAAAAAAGAAAGACAAGAAAAACACAATCAGGCGAACACTCGAACCAAACGCTTGCGGTGTTAATTTGGAAACACACTTTCATTGAAAGAGTGTGATTTTACACGACCAAAATAAAGCCCAGCGTAGCCGGGAATACACAGAGCGGAGTGTCATCTGTTTATCTCAGATAGGCTTTCATTAAGAACTCCTGATGTGTGTTTATACAGGTGTGAATTTTTATTTAACCCTTTGAAGAGCACAGTCAGGGAGCTATGCTTAGGAACCAGCTCAGTTCTGCGAAACGCCCAAAGACACTAGACCATGCGTTTTAACCCTGTGAATATTTAACTGCATATATATGGTATTACAGCATCACTAACCCTATATTTTGTCTAAACAATTGTGGGAAATATATCCTCAAAAAGTTTAGCGATATTAATATGGCCTTAATATGATGCTGGTGAATCACTGACTGACTTAACATCTTTTGATTGAAATTACCGCTTATAGAGAAGAAGCCTCATATCCTGAGGCTTCCACCACCATACTTCACAGTGGGTGTGCCAAAGACTTAGGCACCTGAGAAAATAAGTTTGAAAAAGCTATTAATCTGAGCATTAAGAGTTTATTCACTCAACAAACTAACAAATAAACAAACAAACCTCCCTAATATTAGAATAAACCCAACCCAGTTACGCGAATGTGTGGTTTAACCCTTTCCACATCTCTCCTTGTGACTGGCCAGTGTAATATGAGGTTATCATCCAATCTTTAGTTTCAGCGAGAACATCTGAAAACACATTGTCCTTCACACTCCCTCACAACACAGCTACTACTTTTTAAAAATATTCTTTTACTTTGTGTTTATGTTTTTCTATTTATTGTATACAAGCACCACACTTATCGAGAAGATCCATCCATCCATTATCTGTAACCGCTTATCCAATTTTAGGGTCGCGGGGGGTCCAGAGCCTACCTGGAATCATCGGGCACAAGGCGGGAATACACCCTGGAGGGGACGCCAGTCCTTTACAGGGCAACACAGACACACACACATTCACTCACACCTACGGACACTTTCGAGTCGCCAATCCACCTGCAACATGTGTTTTTGGACTGTGGGAGGAAACCGGAGCACCCGGAGGAAACCCACGCAGACACAGGGAGAACACACCACACTCCTCACAGACAGTCACCCGGAAGAAACCCACGCGGACACGGGGAGAACACTCCAACTCCTCACAGACAGTCACCCGGAGCGGGAATCGAACCCACAACCTCCAGGTCCCTGGAGCTGTGTGACTGCGACACTTATCGAGAAGATGAATTATATTAAAAAATATTAATTATGGGCCTACAAATATCCACAGTACTCTATGCAAACCTTCTTCATATGTATGCACTTACATTGGATATAATAAAGCGCTAAAATAAAAATAATACGCAGATATGATCTGAAGATGTGCCCCCCGCAATCTATTATTAAAAGCATAGCAGAGGAACGTAAGCATTGATTAAATCCATAGATGCTAAACTCCAGAGCTACAGTGACATCTTGATGTTTGCAAAGAATTATAAAGAACAAAGCATATTAAAATACACACTGCATTCGAGATATCTCACGTACAGTCCTGACAGATAACAGCAGCATCGCCCCTACAATTTAATGATCAAACATCTTGCAAGATGAAGAAATTCCTTAACGTGTTGACATCTTTACATTATACGAATAGGAAGATATTAATAGACCCACTCTATAAGGCATGGAGACACAACTGTATTTCATCAGATACTTAATTTCATTGTTTGTGATTATGAGCGGTGGTGGGGGCTATGCCAAAGAGTTTGTGTATGTGTGTGGGAGATAGAGATAGAAAAACGACAAGGGTGTCAGCAAGAGAAAGAAAGAGATTGAGCGAAAGAGATAAACAGAAGGGGAGGGGGGTGGTTTTCAACAATAAATCAAGTTCCACGCTAATCTATTTAGCATGCTTTCACCATTACCCTGTCAGTGAAACAGCTAATTAATTAACTGATTCTACAATGAAGAGGTTTTGAATGAGCCCATTTAGGTAATTACTACCAAGAGCCGTTTGGGCGACTCATTTACTGCAGCTGCACCACGCTCAGTCTGCTGCACCTCCCTGTCCTGTAATGTTAGAGACATGAAGAAGCTAGGTCCATATGTATATCCCTCGCTCACAATCGGTCAAATTCAGCTAGTTATATTCCGTTAACATAGGGCAGATTTTTAAAGAAGTTATCAGCTATAGGTCAAATATTACATTTTAAAGTTGATATATTTGCCCTTTTTTCACAACTAAATACAGCTCTGGGGTCTTTGCTTTAAACAGCATCTTTCATATGATACAGGCAGCCACCCCCAGTGCCCAGGGAGCATTTGGGGGTTAAGTGCATTCCTTAAGGGATCGAACCGGCAACCTTCTGGTACCAAGAAAGGTCCTCTAACCATTAGGCCAAAGCTATTCCTTTAAAGGATAACGAGCCGCTCACTCTGCCGCTAACGTGCCGTTCACCCTGTTCTGAGCACACAGCATTGAGGAGTGTGGAGCTGAAGCTCTGGCTTTTAGTTGTTTTTGCTCTGTCGTCTTTTGGTGCTTTTCCACTACATGGTACCTACTCTACTCTACTTGACTCTGTTGTGCATTTTTTTTTTTTTGCTTCTCCATTAGAAAAACTTGGTCCTGGTACCTGAAACCAGGTTCTTTTTTTTAGTACCTGTTCTCTCGTGGTTGCAAGCGAGTTGTTCCCATTACAAACAGGGTTTTGGGACATCACCCGCTATATTTGCAGGAAGCTGTGGTAGTGGGTAACAGACTAGGGACCAAACAGAGAGTAGGGTCCAGTACAGTCCAGTAAAGTACACTTACTCAGTACTCTTATTCCTCCATGCGCATTGTGTCCATTTTGTTCTGATTTACCTCATGTTTGTCCTCCTACATAAACATGGGTCCAGCGCTGTGACTGGAAAGATTCAAACGAGGAGGCAGGACACCTCTAAAGTGTCTGCACTCTAGGTAACATATCAAACAAAATCAGACTCATGACTCATTTTATCCCATGTTTTCGGACATAGGCAGATCTCAAACGACCGACTGGGTTGTATTTTAGACTGTGTGGGTTGGTGGGCTCTAGATCCACAAATTAACGTGCACAAGCATGAAGAATTGATTTTTTTTTTCAAATAAAATGTCCTCTAAGACTAAACAACAGCACACGAATGAGACATCTGAAGAGGATCCCAGGATAGAGCCCTGAGGAACACCACCAGTGTATATCAGCATAAAGACAATGGGGAAGATAAGATATTTAAGACATTGTTGTAATGCAGGAGTTTTTCAGCAAAGAAAGAGAAGTCCAAGTACCTCACAGAAAGGGCTGAGGTCTATGGCTGTCTTTGATCAAGCTACCTTTAGCCTTCTAAAGACTCCACAAAGCGCACGTAAGCACTCTTTCAGTGCGGACACAAATAAAAGCTTCCAGTACTAAGCCGACGACCTATCTGTAGCCGATCACAATACACGCGACCTAATCAAAGCTGAGCAAGAAGATCAGCAGTGGCTCAGAGAGACAAGCTCAAAGTGTGGGAAAATGCGTCTGCTCCTGCCCAACAATACGGACATTGATATAAAGAGAACAACTCGGCCAACAAAAGGCCCAATGAAGATCATTACACCAAGCCTGGTGCCAACGGTCAGTGTTTTTGTCACCTATGGCTTTGGAGAGCCAGGAAGAAGGGAGGGTGGAGACCTCCTCCATCAGCTCAGTACTTCTTCATCAATAATGCTCAATCCCACATCAATGAGAGGGCATCTTCCTTTCAGACTCGTCCTTTCACCCGGCCTGTGTTCCTCATTACCCCTGGAACCTCCTGTTTGTTTGGCCTGGACTTAGGGACGTCGGGCCTGAAAGAGACAGCCGTGCTGGGAGGGGGAGATTAATAGATAGACACTGAAAGGAGGAGGTGGGGAGGGGGGAGGCGGAGAGTTTAGGTGCTTTGCTTTGGGGAGGAGGGCACAAGGGGCAGCAATCAAGACATGGGTTTGAATGTTTGTGTTCATTCTGACACTGCATTAACATCTCAGCAAATAGCTCCACATTCCAGTGCTTTTTTCGGGAGGTTAGCAGGTGAGGGGAACTACTTCCAGATAAGATTTGAGCCACAAGAACATTAGGGAGGTAAGATGCTGCTGTTCTGGAACACAGTTCCAACGCTCCACAGCTCAGTGCTGATGCCCAACATGGTCCCCTTAGAGTTCATGTTGTTCTAATAAATAGAGGAACAGAGGAACACCTACCTGTCGACACTGTCCATTTTTATCAGCTCCACTGACCACACAGGAGCACTTTGAAGTTCTACAATTACAGACTGTAGTTCACATGATGCTCTGCATGCTTTTTTACCACCTTTCATCCTGTTCTTCAATGCTCAGGATCTCCACAGGGCAGGTATTGTTTGGGTGGTTAGTGTTTTAGTGTGTGTTGTGCTGGTGCGAGTGGATCAGACACAGCAATGCTGCTTGAGTTTCTAAACCCTGTATCCACTCATTGTCCACTCTGTGAGACGCTCCTACCTCCTTAGTCCACCTTGTAGACACACTGTTCCCAGTCCAGACACTGAGGGAGTTTAAGAACTCCAGCAGCACTGCTGTGTCTGATCCACTCTACACCAGCACAAACCACACTAACACACCACCACCACGTCAGTATCACCGCAGCGCTGAGTATGAACCACCACCCAAATCAAACCTGCTCTGTGAGGGTCTTGAGCGATTGAGGGGGGGGGGGGGGTATGAAAGTAAGCAGAGCAATATATGGACTACAGTCTGTAATTGTAGATCTACAAAGAGCGCCTGTGTGGTCAGTGGAGCTGATAACATGGACAATGAATGTAGATACAAGGTTGGTGTTCCTAATCCTGTGATGGCTACAAGCAGAGTGTGTCCACAGTGTGTGAAGTTTAACGTAGCTATAATCACTTCACAGATTTAATACCACTTCCTTCATATAAAACACATAAACTATGGATGTTGACTGTTAATCCACACACATGCTTCCGTGCTTCACCAAGTTCTAATACGGATGTCAAAGAAACAAACGGTTGAAAGGGGGCGTGGCGGATTAAGGTGAATACAACAGAACGGTTAGTTAGCATTCTCCTCCAAGTGTGTTGAGATGTCTGGCAAAGCTGGCTTCAAATGTCTTACCTTTGCCGTCCTTGCTTGGTCGAGCTAACTGGCCACAGTGCGTCTCAGGTGTAATTCTGCTTCGGCCCAAGAAATGTGGCATGTGGGGAATGTGCAGAGTACAGAAGAAAGACAGAAGGACACAGGGCCATGTGACTGTGTGAGCGCTGGCCTTTGTCTTGCCCGGACAATGCAGCGGGTGCTCAATGCCTCTTCAACCAGAGCATCAGCGAGAGGTTCAGACATGCTTCCTCTGAATATGCCATGGTCAGCGCCATTTGCTGGAACTTGCTCATTGCCAGAGAGTGAGATTTATACAGAGAGAGAGAGAGAGAGAGAGAGAGAGAGAGAGAAAGACTGAATGAGTGAGAGAAAAATATGGTGCTTTGTGATCCTATGTTTTCTTTTGCTTTTACTAAAGAATATGTATTTAGCTGCCAAGCATGACTGTATTATTACATACACATTCATGCTACTATCTCTCTTTCGCTCTCGCTCTCTCTCTCTCTTTCTCTCTCTCTCACACACACACAGTGCCCTGAGATAGGCCATGAGAATGAAATGTGGTAGGAGGTGGTGGTGTTGGTGCTGGAGAAGGCGGAGTAATTAAGGGGAAAGGGCAGGCGTCAGTGCTGGAAGACTACAGGACATGGCTGATGGGAATTTATGAGCACGGCTTGGAGAAATGCACTCACACAGAGAGAGAGAGAGAGAGAGAGAGAGAGAGAGAGAGTCTGCTGCTACTGCCTTATCAAATCAACGCTGCCCAAATTGAGGAAGGATTCCAGTCATTTTTCTTTGACTACAGTTGCAGTGCCTACTAGATACCTACTCTAAATCTAATATTTCATATCTAATGTTTATTGACAGTGTGCATATGGGTGCTCATCATTCAGGATAATAATAGTAATATTAGCGGTATTGGTGCCCGATACAGCTTTGAGACACTGGCAGTAAGAAATACTTCTCTTTTGCAGCAGTGTCCTCTTCAGTTAATTCAGTTTCCAAGTGCACCTAAATTTCCAAAAGTTTCAAGTCATTGGACACAGCCCTCGTCAAACTTAATCAAACCTGACCAAACCCGGTCAAAGTTAATCCTAGCAAGTTGAATCCAGTCAAACCCAATCCAACCCAAACAAATCCAGTCAAAACTGGTAAAACCCAAAGAAACCCAGTCAAGGCCAAACAAACCTGATTCATCCCAAATAAATCGGGTCAGACCCAAACAAATTGGATCAAACCCAAATAAACCCAATCAAACCTCGTCACATCTAAACAAACCCAATCCAACCCAAACAAACACAGTCAAACCTGGTAAAACCCAAAGAAACCCAGTCAAAGCCAAGCAAACCTGATTCAACTCAAATAAACTGGGTCAAACCCAAACAAACCCAGTCAAACCTGTTAAAATCCAAAGAAACACAGTCAAAGCCAATAAAACCCAAACAAACCCAATCAAACCTGTTAAAACCCAAAGAAACACACTCAAAGCCAAACAAACCCAGTCAAACCTGTTAAAACCCAAAGAAACACAGTCAAAGCCAAACAAACCTGAATCAATCCAAATAAATCGGGTCAGACCCAAACAAACTGGATCAAACCCAAATAAACCCAATCAAACCTCGTCACATCTAAACAAACCCAATCTAACCCTAACAAACACAGTAAAACCTGGTAAAACCCAAAGAAACCCAGTCAAAGCCAAGCAAACCTGATTCAACTCAAATACACTGGGTCAAACCCAAACAAACCCAGTCAAACCTGTTAAAACCCAAAGAAACACATTCAAAGCCAATCAAACCCAAACAAACCCAGTCAAACCTGTTAAAACCCAAAGAAACACACTCAAAGCCAAACAAACCCAGTCAAACCTGTTAAAACCCAAAGAAACAGTCAAAGCCAAACAAACACAGTCAAACCTGTTAAAACCCAAAGAAACAGTCAAAGCCAAACAAACCCAGTCAAACCTGTTAAAACCCAAAGAAACACAGTCAAAGCCAATCAAAGCCAAACAAACCCAGTCAAACCTGTTAAAACCCAAAGAAACACAGTCAAAGCCAAACAAAGCCAAATAAACCCAATCAAACCTCGTCACACCTAAACAAACCAATCAAGCAGGATTCCTGTGTTAAGCTTGATAATTAAAGCCCAAAGTCAAGCCCATCCAATAAGAAAGTCCTCAACTTTGGGCTTAAATTATCCAACTAGCTGAAAAAAATCCTGCTTTGTGGAAAACCCTCCAAGTCAAACCCAAACTAACCCAGTCAAACCTGATCAAACCCAGCCAAACCCAATTAAACCTGACCAAAACCAATTAAACCCAATTTAATTCACGATGTGTCCAAAGTGGCTCCCTATTCCCTATATCACTCACTATATATTGCACTATTATAGGGAACTGAATTCAGGAGGGTAGTGAACAATTTTGTACATTATGCGTATCCACTATCTGCTAGTGTCAGCTTGCATTGTGGGATTGTAAAAATAGTTTGCACACTAAAACAAAATGGCAGAACCCCAAAATAGTGAACTATACAGTGAATAGGGAACAGTTTCGGACACAGCGCCATTCAAACCCAATCAAACCCAGTACAAATTGACATAACCCAAAATAACCTGATCAACTCCAGGCAAATGTGCATTAATTGTTCTAAACCTTTCAAAATAGGCTTTAATTCGCTATGTGCTAACAGTTGTTCGTAGATTGGGACATCCTTATTTAGAAATGTAACCCTTTCAGACCACTGAAATATATCTCAACCAGGTCTGATTCTAATCCATTAATATACATTTATCACTCTGCCACAAAACCCTAGTCATAAAACCCCTTATCAGGTTTAATATCAATCACATACACCTCGTCCACCTCCGATACTGCTTCTGGATCAGGACGTTTGGACGGCTGATAGAGTCCGACCTGCTTCCAAACCCAATCATACGGAATATTGGAGATGTGAATGGATATTTGAGGTCAGGAAAAGAGTTTCTGTCTATTTTTTCCATCTGCTCCTGTTCCAAACCCATTCATCCTTCCTTGGGAATTGTTCATCTCCACAACAGCAGCCGGAGGCACCTGAGCACCCGGGGACTTTTCTAAAGGAGGCTCTAAAGGAGCCTGAGGAGAGCCAGGTGTCCTGGCGACACATTTATGGTGAGAGGCGATTGTGGTGGCAGGAAAGAAAAAAAAAGACATCCACCCTTTCGTTTCTCTCTCTCTCTCTCTCTCTCTCTCTCCACTCCTTCTCCTTTCCCTCAATGTGGATTTCTTTTGACAAGGTGCTGGCAATACACTAGGACACAAAAAAGGAAAAAAAAATCAAGTCTCCTCTATTCTCTTGCCTCTCTCTCTCTCTCTCTCTCTTTTCTCCACCTCTCTATCGGTGCTCACTCTGTTCCGCCTCCTCCATCTTTCTCTCTCTCTCTCTCTCTCCAGCCATTCCACTTTCTACTATCGCTCTGTAAAGCACTCCCTCCCTCTTTCTCCTTCCCTACCACCCTCCCTCTCTCCCTCCTTCTTCCTCGCTGCCTCGCTCGCTCACTCGTTCGTGAGATTTGCCTAACAATGGGTGGCTCTGCCCAAGGTCAGATAAGGGAGCCACAGCACAAGAAGCCACAGCCGCCGCTCCTTTCATTCGTCTTCTCCCTCCCTCCATCCCACCCCTCCACTCGCAGCTTTCGAATTATCTCCACCGCACATAATAATCATTACAGAGGACAGAGGAGAGGAGATAAGGGGAGAGAGAGAGAGAGAGAGAGAGAGAGAGAGAGGGAAAAGAGGGGAAGTGTGAAAATTTATCATCGCTGGTGGAGGGGGAGGGGCTGCAGTGGTGGTGTTGGTGAAGTAAAATTATATTCCCTGAGTACTTTGAGCACTTCTCAAAAAAATACAGTCTGTAGTGAGGCTTTTAAAAAATAATTTATTATTAGTTTATAGTTAGCTTCTAATAAACACGAGCAGTAATTAATGATATGTAAATACACCTTCAGAAAGGTTCTGAACAAGTACGAACAGGTATTTAAAGATCTTAAGGTCCCATACCTCAAATATGGGGAAGGGCTAGACCAATGAGCCAAAACATTAAGACCACCAGCTGAATATGCCACAGCCTTACCTTGGCACATGCTTTGCATGAAGCACGGCATCCTCAAGCTCCAGAGCCTCCTCTACTCTACTGGTCAGTAGTTTTCTACAGAGCTCACACAGATACATTGAACATGTGTGTGTGTGTGTGTGTGAGGGAGCAATGGATGCATCTTAAAGTAGCTGAATTCACTCATTAGAAGGGTGTCTAGACACTCTTGACAGAAAAAAAGTGTATATTATTGACACGATACTCCGTAAGTGTATATTGTAGTTAATTACCGTCTTCCGATTTAATTTGTTGGCGAGGCAAACACATTATTTAGCTTCATTCAGAGTACAAATAAAATCCCACTTCTCAGTTAATGATTCATTATTCAGCGCCGCAAAGGAAAGCTTTCATTTGGTGGGTGTGCTCTTGGTGAGAACCTCAGGTTACTCCATTAGCTGGAAGTAAATATCCTTCAGGAAACCGGTCCCTTCTTGAAATGAAATCCTGAGAAACATCACAGGTGAGCGTGGTTATTTTTATGCTCTGGTTAGAACATTAGGAGGACATTCTATTAATTACAAATCACTTGCTCGGCCCATGTGCACATTTGTAGGGGGATCTGGAGTCCACCAATACACACACTGTGAAACAAGACACCCAGTCTTTTTATTATTTGCTGCCTACTCAGAAAAAACACGGGATAAAACGAGCCGTTCTGGTTTAACTCTGCTTCTGCCGTGAAGTTCAGAGACTTTAGAATTGCTCCTCCCCCTCGTCTGAGTCTGTCCAATCACAGCGCTGGACCCGAAATTATGGAAGAGCGCAAAGAGGAGGTTAAAAGCAGCAAAAAATAAATAAACAAATAAATAAATAAGAGCACTGTGTAAAAATGGAGAAAATGAGAAGGGAGAAGAAAGAGAACTGAGCGATAACAGCTAAAAAACAGAGTTTCTGCTCCTCTCTCCTCATGGCTGTGTGCTTGGGGTCAGGGTGAACATAGAGTGGCTCATTATCATTTAAAGGTATAGGCGCTAAATGCGGTCATTCTGAACTGGGCTGTTTAGACATGTATGGCAAATTTGATGCATTGATTAGCCATAACATTAAAACCATCTCCTTATTTAAACTTTCATTGTCTATTTTATCAGTTAAAGTGACCATACACTACCCCCATAGGACACCAACAGAGCAGGTATGAGTTGGGTGGTGGATCATTCTCAACGCTGCTGTGACACTGATGTTTTGCTGGTATGAGTGGATCAGACACAGCAATGTTGCTGGAGTTCTTAATCACTGTGCCCTCATTGGTCCACGTTTAAAATGCTGTCCAAGAGCTTGTTTCTGGCTTTTGTCTTCATGTACAATTTCAGATCTCTGTTTAAAGGTGATCAGATTCATACCTTATTTGCATTTCCTGCTGATTCCCTTTAAATCCCCCTATGTTGCCCCCCACTCCAGCACCCAGGACCCCTGACCCCTCTGACCCTGGTGGTGTTATCTTGAAGCTGGGTAAGCCCTCTAATCCTAGGGCTCGTGTCGGTGCTGTTCCCTGGAGAAGCCGCTATCTGTCCGGACGAGCCGCTCTGTGTTGGACAGATACTCGCAAGAGGGATGGGGGGTGAGGGTGTGTTGGTGTGAGAGGAGATGCCTATCAGGGCAGCTGTATTGTGGGCTTCAAATGATGGCAGGTTAACCCATACACACACACACACACACATACACACACAGAGCGAAAGACACTCACGCGAGTCCCTGTAGATCACAGCCTTTATAAATCCACAGCCTTATCTGGAGAGTCAGGCGTATGGTCTGGATGACACGTGAGGGGCCAGCAGGGGCCAGTGGGACAGGGGAGTGTGGGTCTGTCTCTGCTGCCCAGACCACCTTCTGCCTCCTGGCATCCATCAGCTTTTGGTTCCTAACGGTTTCCATTTTTCTAAATGGAAAATGGGCATACATTTCACACAGATGAATCTCCGCCCACAATTAAAGTTCATGTGTAACTACTAAAACAAATACTGTGAGAGGGTGAGTGTGTGAAACTGTCCACATGTGTGTGAGTGACTGGGTGAGTATGTGAAACTGTCCAAAGGTGTGAGTGAGTGAGTGACTGGGTGAGCGGGTAAAACTTTCCACAGGTGTGTGTGTGTTTGTGTGTGTGTGTGTGTGTGTGACTGTTTGAGTGTGTAAAACTTTCCACAGGCGTGTGTGTGTGTGTGTGTGTGTGTGTGTGTGACTGTTTGAGTGTGTAAAACTTTCCACAGGCGTGTGTGTGTGTGTGTGTGTGAGTGATTGTTTGAGTGTGAAACTGTCCACATGTGTGAGTGTGTGAGTGACTGGGTGAATGTGTGAGTGACTGGGTGAGTGTGTGAAACTGTCCACATGTGTGAATGTGTGAGTGACTGGGTGAGTGTGTGAGTGACTGGGTGAATGTGTGAGTGACTGGGTGAGTGTGTGAAACTGTCCACAGGTGTGAGTGTGGGAGTGAATGTGTGAGTGTGTGAAACTGTCCAGAGGTTTGAGTGTGTGTGAGTGACTTGGTGAGTGTGTGAAACTGTCCACAAGTGAGTGTGAGAGTGACTGTGTGAAACTGTCCAGAGGTTTGAGTGTGTGTGAGTGACTTGGTGAGTGTGTGAAACTGTCCACAAGTGAGTGTGAGAGTGACTGTGTGAAACTGTCCAGAGGTGTGAGTGAGTGAGTGAATGTGTGACTGTGTGAAACTGTCCACAGGCTTGAGTGTGTGAGTGACTGTGTGAAACTGTCCAGAGGTGTGAGTGACTGTGTGAAACTGTCCACAGGTGTGAGTGTGTAAGTGAATATGTGAGTGTGTGAAACTGTCCAGAGATGTGAGTGTGTGAGTGACTGTGTGAAACTGTCTACAGCTGTGAATGTGTGAGTGACTGAGTGAGTGTGTGATATTTTCCACAGGTGTGAGTGTGTGAGTGACTGGGTGAGTGTGTGAAACTGTCCACAGGTGTGAGTGACTGGGTGAGTGTGTGAAACTGTCCACAGGTGTGAGTGTGTGAGTGACTGGATGAGTGTGTGAAACTGTCTACAGGTGTGAGTGTGTGAGTGACTGAGTGAGTGTGTGAAACTGTCCACAGGTGTGAGTGACTGGGTAAGTGTGTGAAACTGTCCACAGGTGTGAGTGTGTGAGTGACTGGGTGAGTGTGTGAAACTGTCCACAGGTGTGAGTGTGTGAGTGACTGGGTAAGTGTGTGAAACTGTCCACAGGTGTGAGTGTGTGAGTGACTGGGTGAGTGTGTGAAACTGTCCACAGGTGTGAGTGTGTGAAACTGTCCACAGGTGTGAGTGTGTAAGTGACTGAGTGAGTGTGTGAAACTGTCCACAGGTGTGAGTGTGTGAAACTGTCCACAGGTGTGAGTGTGTAAGTGACTGAGTGAGTGTGTGAAACTGTCCACAGGTGTGAGTGACTGGGTGAGTGTGTGAAACTGTCCACAGGTGTGAGTGTGTGAGTGACTGGGTGAGTGTGTGAAACTGTCCACAGGTGTGAGTGTGTGAGTGACTGGGTGAGTGTGGGAAACTGTCCACAGGTGTGAGTGTGTGAGTGACTGGGTGAGTGTGGGAAACTGTCCACAGGTGTGAGTGTGTAAGTGACTGAGTGAGTGTGTGAAACTGTCCACAGGTGTGAGTGTGTAAGTGACTGAGTGAGTGTGTGAAACTGTCCACAGGTGTGAGTGTGTGAGTGACTGGGTGAGTGTGTGAGTGACTGGATGAGTGTGTGAAACTGTCCACAGGTGTGAGTGTGTGAGTGACTGGGTAAGTGTGTGAAACTGTCCACAGGTGTGAGTGTGTGAGTGACTGGGTGAGTGTGTGAAACTGTCCACAGGTGTGAGTGTGTGAGTGACTGGGTGAGTGTGTGAAACTGTCCACAGGTGTGAGTGTGTAAGTGACTGAGTGAGTGTGTGAAACTGTCCACAGGTGTGAGTGTGTAAGTGACTGAGTGAGTGTGTGAAACTGTCCACAGGTGTGAGTGACTGGGTGAGTGTGTGAAACTGTCCACAGGTGTGAGTGTGTAAGTGACTGAGTGAGTGTGTGAAACTGTCCACAGGTGTGAGTGACTGGGTGAGTGTGTGAAACTGTCCACAGGTGTGAGTGTGTGAGTGACTGGGTAAGTGTGTGAAACTGTCCACAGGTGTGAGTGTGTGAGTGACTGGGTGAGTGTGTGAAACTGTCCACAGGTGTGTGTGAGTGACTGGGTGAGTGTGGGAAACTGTCCACAGGTGTGAGTGTGTAAGTGACTGAGTGAGTGTGTGAAACTGTCCACAGGTGTGAGTGACTGGGTGAGTGTGTGAAACTGTCCACAGGTGTGAGTGTGTGAGTGACTGGGTAAGTGTGTGAAACTGTCCACAGGTGTGAGTGTGTGAGTGACTGGGTGAGTGTGTGAAACTGTCCACAGGTGTGAGTGTGTGAGTGACTGGGTGAGTGTGTGAAACTGTCCACAGGTGTGAGTGTGTGAGTGACTGGGTAAGTGTGTGAAACTGTCCACAGGTGTGAGTGTGTGAGTGACTGGGTGAGTGTGTGAAACTGTCCACAGGTGTGAGTGTGTGAGTGACTGGGTGAGTGTGGGAAACTGTCCACAGGTGTGAGTGTGTAAGTGACTGAGTGAGTGTGTGAAACTGTCCACAGGTGTGAGTGTGTAAATGACTGAGTGAGTGTGTGAAACTGTCCACAGGTGTGAGTGTGTGAGTGACTGGGTGAGTGTGTGAGTGACTGGATGAGTGTGTGAAACTGTCTACAGGTGTGTGTGAGTGACTGAGTGAGTGTGTGAAACTGTTCACAGGTGTGAGTGACTGGGTGAGTGTGTGAAACTGTCTACAGGTGTGAGTGACTGAGTGAGTGTGTGAAACTGTCCACAGGTGTGAGTGTGTGAGTGACTGGGTGAGTGTGTGATACTGTCCACAGGTGTGAGTGTGTGAGTGACTGGGTGAGTGTGTGATACTGTCCACAGGTGTGAGTGTGTGAGTGACTGGGTGAGTGTGTGAGTGACTGGATGAGTGTGTGAAACTGTCTACAGGTCTGAGTGGGTGAGTGACTGAGTGAGTGTGTGAAACTGTTCACAGGTGTGAGTGACTGGGTGAGTGTGTGAAACTGTCTACAGGTGTGAGTGACTGGGTGAGTGTGTGAAACTGTCCACAGGTGTGAGTGTGTGAGTGACTGGGTGAGTGTGTGATACTGTCCACAGGTGTGAGTGTGTGAGTGACTGGGTGAGTGTGTGATACTGTCCACAGGTGTGAGTGTGTGAGTGACTGGGTGAGTGTGTGAGTGACTGGATGAGTGTGTGAAACTGTCTACAGGTCTGAGTGGGTGAGTGACTGAGTGAGTGTGTGAAACTGTTCACAGGTGTGAGTGACTGGGTGAGTGTGTGAAACTGTCCACAGGTGTGAGTGTGTGAGTGACTGGGTGAGTGTGTGAAACTGTCTACAGGTGTGAGTGTGTGAGTGACTGAGTGAGTGTGTGAAACTGTCCACAGGTGTGAGTGTGTGAGTGACTGGGTGAGTGTGTGATACTGTCCACAGGTGTGAGTGTGTGAGTGACTGAGTGAGTGTGTGAAACTGTCTACAGGTGTGAGTGTGTGAGTGACTGGGTGAGTGTGTGAAACTGTCCACAGGTGTTAGTGACTGGGTGAGTGTGTGAAACTGACCACAGGTGTGAGTGTGTGAGTGACAGGGTGTGTGTGTGAAACTGTCCACAGGTGTGAGTGACTGGGTGAGTGTGTGAAACTGTCCACAGGTGTGAGTGACTGGGTGAGTGTGTGAAACTGTCCACAGGTGTGAGTGTGTGAGTGACTGGGTGAGTGTGTGAAACTGTCCACAGGTGGGAGTGTGTGAGTGACTGGTTGAGTGTGTGAAACTGTCCACAGGTGTGAGTGTGTGAGTGACAGGATGAGTGTGTGAGTGACTGCGTGACTGTGTGAAGCTGTCCATGAATGAAGTTGTGGAGACACTGTTGAATTTCTGCCATGTTCTGTACACATCCAGTCCAAGGACAAGCCAGGCTTGGTCTTTATTGGAGAACAATTGCAGCTCCACTGAAAGGTCTTCACCAATCTTCAGTTTTGCGCCAGAAGTCCAGTTATAGTGCAGCATTCTTCCATGTGTCCACATTCCGGCTTTAATTAAAGCAGACCGGGAGATTACACAGAGAAACCACCTGTGGTGGAGGTAGTGTCTTTCAAAAAGTGGAGTGCCACCCTCAGGAGTGAACCTTATGAAACCATCTTAACTGCTAACAGCAAGAAGAGCTTCTGTCTTCTGGGAAGGGTTTACTCCAGACAAGGGCATTTCTAGGTTTCTTGTACTAGAGCACACAGGGGGTTTAGAGGGTCCTAGTCTTTCCATTAAACAGGACCAAGAACCGCCTAAAACAGCAGGAAAACAAATTTGACTGACATGCAAAAGGACCAATCACAGTCTGCTATTTTGGCATGATGTGTGGTGGCAGTCTTTCACGTTGGACCAATACCAGAGCCAGTATAAAAGGACACACGGAAGTGTGTATACGCTGATGTATAGAGAACGAATCAGAATGCAGCTGGCAGATTCTGGACAGTGAGGTCAGAGTAGTGCACTGAATGTATACATGACACCATTTGCCGTACAACATTGTCTAGAACTGAAATATTCCTAAACGTGTATCTTTAAAAAGAACATCATTATTAGAAGTTTAAATTGGAGGGTGTTACCTGTTCTTACCTTTATTTTCTGAGGCAGGGAATGCCATACTCTTTGTTTTATTGTAGGTTATAATCGGCTATAAGCCAAAATATATCGCTCTGAGCAATAATCACCTCTCTGTTGCGCACCTGACTTCTTTTAAACATTTATGAATGTCCATTACCCTGAAGCGAACTAGCTCTGACTGCAAGGGTTAAAGGCTCAAGCTTTTGGAAAGATGCAGGGGCATTATGGGAACCGTAGTTCCTTTGGTTCACCTGACTCTGACCTACGTCCATATAAATATAAAGAGGAGGAGGAGAGCGAGCAGTGTATTTAGCAACGTTAGCATTACAGAGAGGGCCAACAGGCAGCTTCTTAACAAAATCCGAGGATATCATTCTCAAATAATCTCAGAGTTCACCTGGTGGAAAAAAAGTCAGCCATTTCAGAAAGTCCCCAGTGTACCCAGCGTACAGTTACACCTACATTCAGAGCAGCACCGCTCCAGAGAACACAGTTCCCCGGTTCCACGGCCCGATCCCAGTAAATTAATTCTCAAAATAGATTTTAAAACACCCATAAAAGTAGCTCATTTCCACACTTGAAGATCCCAGAAACGGAATAAATCCAGATTTTCCAGATCGTGTCGTCTGGGTGTTAATGCTAATTCTCACGGAACTACACTCAGACAAAACGCTGTCGGGGGAAAAAATCACACAAACAAAGACAGAATTACAATTCTGACACAAATATATAATGAGATTCTGACCTCTCTGTGTTCTGCGACACGCCAGAAATTCCTCATTTGCTTGAATTGATTAAAAAAAAAAAAGGGGGGGGGGGCGTGTTTGTTTAATATGCATTAAAATGTCCTGCAGGGCCCTGGAACACACAGATAAAGTGGACACATCTCTGAGTGTTATGATAAGACAGAGTCAAAGGGGGGCTAGAGAGAGAGAGAGAGAGAGAGAGAGAGAGAGAGTCTCCTGGGGAAATGGTGGAGCAGCACAATGTAAACATGTGTGTGTTGAATGGGTAGATGGGAATGGACAGCTGTTTGAGATGACAGCGATGGCTGCTAATGCTCCCCACTGGCCCATTCTCTCTCTCTCTCTCTCTCTCTCTCTCAGGCTGGTTGGTATTCATCGTCTGAATAGGTGGTCATACATATGTCCCATATGTATGTGTTAATGAATAGAATTAGCTTTGTGTTATAATAACAAGATAAAAACACGTATTTTTAACATGTACTTAGGTATTTAATACTATGCCCTATATTATCATAATAATAATAATAATAATAATAATAAAATTTGTAACAGATGGCTGCTACAATATATACAAATTTTAGAGCATCCCTATTGGTCCGTTCTCCATTCTTCCTGAAAGTTTCACATCACTGACCAGCGCCACCCCCACGTCCTAAGCAGCAGACGTGGTGGGGACTCACCAAACTCCACCCAGTCTGTGACCTGAGGTGAGGACAAAACCCGAGACCCCCAGAGCCCTGGAGCTGCGCAGCAGCCACATCACTTTTGCAGAACACTACCACCGTTTTAGCTTTAATTATAAGGTACCCAGTAAACAATGAAACGTCCCTGGACGTTCAAAATAGGTCTAAAAGTAGTCTGTCCGTCAAGGACATATTTTAAACGTCGATGGACGTCCAAAATCCATCTTAATAAGTTAGTGAAGTGGTGACCAATCGATAACGTCAGTGGACGTCCAAAACGCGTTTTATACAAGTAATTTATTTCGGGACCAATTAATAACGTCAATGGACGTCCAAAATACGTCTAACAGTCGTCTTTTCAATGTCTGTTGTTTGGACGTCTTTTCAACGTTCATTTTCAACCTTAAGAGAACGTTGATTAGACGGCAGTCATTACGTTATTTCAACGTTGAATCAACGGCTAAATGTCTAAATGTTTACTGGGTAACAACAATAACCTACAAAAAATTACATGGACCTGCTCATAATGGTCAGGGCAAGAGAATGCAGTTAGACCTTTTTGTCTGCCCGCATCCAGAAGGGGGCGCACTTTGTGATTCTGGAAGCTTCTGTTTTATGTCTTTATTTATCTTTATAAATTAGTTGAGCACAGTTTTAATAAAAAACCCAAGGTAAGGTATTAGCTCCAGTTCGCCCCAGGGCTCGAGGGCTCGGGTGTAAACAAACATTCTAACAAATATTACATGATACTAATTTGGCCAAAATCAGTTCCTTATCCTCGGTGGGCGGCAGGTGTGTATGATATGGGTGGGCTTCTATAGAGCTACACACATATACACAAGGTAGTATCTTCTTATACTGATAATACACTCACTTTACTTACGACAGGGTATCTGTATCCAACACTGTAACACCCCAGATCAGTGTATTTTAGCTCTGTCTGTGTGTGTGTGTGTGTGTGTGTGTGTGTGTGTGTGTGTCACTGGAGCAGACAAACACTGATCCATATCACTGCACTGAAGCATATGGCTGCATCTACTCTCCCACTGTCATACAGCATCAATCACCAGTGTGTGTGTGTGTGTGTGTGTGTGTGTGTGTGTGAGAGAGAGAGAGAGAGAGATGGATGGGAAGGAATGTAGAGAGGGAAAGATAAACAGGGCAGAAGAAGGATGGAGAGGGTGAAAGGAGGGGGAAAAATGCAGAGGGAAGCCAAGAGGGGAGGAAAGAGAGGAGTGTTTTGCCGGAAGACTTTACAGTGGGGAAGATCGATGAGAGGGGGAAGATGGGAGAGAGAGAGAGAGAGAGAGAGAAACCTAACATTGCTATGATGCATCCTATCCAGATTTCACAGTGCATGCACCCAACTGTCAACACCTCCACTCAGAGAGAGAGAGAGAGAGAGAGAGAGCATGAGTGACTAAAGAGAACATGTAGAAGGAGAGAAATGGAGGAAGAGAAAGATGGAGAAAAGGCTAAAAGAGGAGTTACGCTAATTAGAGGAAGCCCAATGGCAAACGTGTGAGGGAGGAGGGGTGTTAAAGAGGGTGACATCACCCCCAGTCTCTCTCTCTCTCTCTCTCTCTCTCTCTCTCTCTGGACTAACATGGAGGTGCTAGACTGGGCCTTGTCCTCAGTGTGAGGGACTGAGCGAGTGACAGAGAGAGGGGGAAAGAGAGTGGCGGGGTGGGGGGGGGTGAGAGACACTGGCATGATGTGTACAATGTGTTTGTGATTGTTTGGCTGAAACTCTGCCCTTGTTAGTGGTCATTACTGACTGATTGAGTGTTTGCATCTGCCGAGACTCTGTTTGCTGAGTGACCTTTCCTTTTTGTTTTTACGCAACGTGTGAAAGTGCCGCAGGCTCTCCCTCTCTCACTCTGTGTGTGTGTGTGTGACTGCTGTATAAGGATCTGTGCAAGAAAAAACAATCCTTTGTTAATGTACAATACAAATTTCTTCATTCCTCTTTTGTGTCAATCGCCTTTTCTCTGTAAGGCCCTCCGACAGGTCCACGTCCTTTCAGACCCACACCAGCAACACAGGACCTAGAAACCCTCGGCCCCACCCACCAAAAAAAAGGCTCTCTCTCTCTCTGTCTGTCTGAACGGCATCTGACGTCCATTTAGACGACGGAGAGAACTGCTTGAGTTACAAATGAGTTTATGTGGTAATTCACACAGTGAATAAAAACGTACAGACAAGTTCAAATTCAGCCACGTACAAACAAGATCATAGACGTTCTCTTTAAGTGCTATTAATTAACGTACCCTTATAGTACATTCATTCGTTCATTCATTATCTGTAACCCTTGTCCAGTTCAGGGTCGCGGTGGGTCCACAGCCTACCTGGAGTCACAAGGCAGGAATACACCCTGTAGGGGGCGCCTGTCCTTCACTGGGCAACACACACTCATACATTCACTCACACACTCACACCTACGGATACTTTTGAATCGCCAATCCACCTACCAACGTGTGTTTTTGGACTGTGGGAGGAAACCGGAGCATCCGGAGGAACCCACGCAGACACAGAGAGAACACACCACACTCCTCACAGACAGTCACCCGGAGGAAACCCACGCAGACACAGGGAGAACACACCACACTCCTCACAGACAGTCACCCGGAGGAAACCCACACAGACACAGGGAGAACACACCACACTCCTCACAGACAGTCACCCGGAGGAAACCCACACAGACACAGGGAGAACACACCACACTCCTCACAGACAGTCACCCGGAGCGGGAATCAAACCCACAACCTCCAGGTCCCTGGAGCTGTGTCACTGCGACACTACCTGCTGCACCACCATGCCACTCCTTATTGTAGATTGTTACCGATAAATCTATAAGACGTATAAGAGGCCAAGATACACTTCCGACAAAGCGGCTTCAAATAAGCCACAAAGTATAACAATGCCTTTCTTCAAAATAAAAGCCACTGTCTGATGACGTAAGTGTGTTCGGGTCCTGAACATTAACCTCAGTGTGAGTGCAGGGCTATAAGGGGCGGGAGTGGGGAGAGCGGAGGGCAGGGTCTGATTAAACCAGGCCAAGTGTGAGTTCACTCTAATTTGCGAGGACTGAGGGAACCACCTGCGTTCTGTCCTGCAGTGGCCTTTCACCTGCTGGCCGCTCAAGGCCTGACCACTGGGTGAAAGCCTGACCGATGCCCACGCTCTTTTCAGTGTGGTAAAGATCCCAGAGGTAAAGCAGTAGCCCCACTTCTACTTTCCCATGTTAACCGTCACATCCTTGCGCTCCTAATTTGCATAAAGTTAAACCTTGCTCAACTTTCTCATGTTGGCGAGGTTGGTGCCGCCTGCTGTCACCAAGTAATCACCAGCTCGTCCAGCTGCTTCGTCACGTCACTGTGAACATGCAGGTGTGGGAGAACATCCCTGCAGATGTCTCTGAGAAGCTGAAAGCAGGGTCTTGACATATATCTATGGCTCCTCTGATTAAAATGTATACAAACGAAAAGGGTCTTCAGTGTCTGCGCAGTCGTGTGAGCCTGTTGGGCTCGGCTTTGAAGTCCTCACTTCCCTCGTACTCTCTTTTGACAGTTTTGCAGGTTTGTTTTGTGGCGTTTCGGGAAAATTGCCAACACATCTCTCTTCTGAAGAGCTGTCAATGATGTATGTGTGTGTGTGTCTGTAATCAGATGATGTATTCAGCTCCAGTTTGGGTAAACAGAATAAACTGGCGGTGTGTTTATTTACTTAAGGCGCCTCAGCTTAAAAGCTAAATGCACCTGCTAATTCAGGTGCTAACAAGCTACAGCTGAAAGCACGCACACACACACAAACACATTTCAGTGCATTGTGGGACATTTCAAGACATCGGCCCTGCTCCTACACCTGTTTTTAGGGGTGAGGTGCAGTTTTGACCTCACTCACATATCATCACTAATGCTGTTATGGCAGAATGCCGTCAAATCCACACAGTAATGTTCCAACACCTTTTATGAAACAGGAAGCCTACGAGCTACAAGCTGTTAAGGCGGCAGTTGGGGGACTCATTATTAATATCCTGATTTAAAACCAGGTTTTTCCTGACCTGTCTGGACTGAATGTAACACACACACAAGTGTGTGTGCGTGTGTGTGTGCGCGCATGTTTTACATCAGTGCAGACAGGTCTGGACATGCAGCACTGATACAACTGACTCATACAGAGAGAGAGAGAGAGAGAGAGAGAGGGGGATACTTGAAGGGGCAAAAAAGTGATAGAGATAAAAAAGGAAAGATGGAAAGATAGAAGGTCATGGAGAAAGAGAGAGAGAATTTCAAAAAACTTTCTATGTGTGTACATTTGTGTGTGTGTGTGTGTGTGTGTATTGATCTGCAGGGTTATTCTCTCGTCAAGGTTCATTAACCTCAGTGTTAATGACAAAGCGTTTACGGCCAGCGTGTCTCTGAGGGATTGTGGGATTGAGGAGGACTGACTCCTGGAGAGAGAGGGGGCTCCCATCAACACAAAGAAATCAATCAGGAGGTCATAAATACATCACACTGCCTCCTACAGGGAGTACACCCAGAAATGATTGATAGATAGATAGATAGATAGATAAGTAATATAAACATGCAATGGATGGAGAAACATATCAAATGTAAAACAATACAATTGAATTGTATCCCAATCCAAACACAGTCCCTAAAAAACATTTTCAGATCAGTCCAACAGTAAAAACTGTTTCATTAAATGACATTTTAATAATAATTAATTATTTATTAATTACTGTAGTTAAAGAACTTAAAGAACGAAAGTGCAATGTAATGCCAAATATTCCTTCAAACATAATCCTTCCCACTATTAATATAACCTGAGGGAACCGTCTGAACATGCATTAAAAAAAAAAAGGTGTGAATATGCGCTTCAGCATTTAAAGGGTATGTTTTTTTCTAAAGTCGTCCTATAACAATAACAGCATTTTATAGGCCCTTAGTAATTATTTTACTATGAACAATGAGAACAACAACAAAAACCGTAAGCAGTAAGACCCAACATGTGAATACTTTTGTATGAATAAAGTGTGCAAATGCAGTTCAAACAAGCAGATGCTTTAGCCTCCGCAACTGACTTTTCATGAACAATGAGGGCAGTATACCACACAACGTTTATTTTTGTCAATAATGAACTGAGGGATATGATTCCACATTGTTTAAATGTTATTCTGTGAAAAGAAAATTTGACTTCAGATTTGTGTAGAATGCCCCTTTATCCAGGGTCTCTTTAGGGAAGCGTCAAAACAACGTGGGACCAAACTATTTATGATTTCGTGCTCAGGGTTAAATGATTGTAACGTTGTTGCCAGAAAGAAAGAGGTTTTGCCATGCAGGGTTTGGACAAAAGCATTTCATTTACTCTCAGAGTAGGTCCAGTTCGTTGTGTGTGTGTGTGTGTGTGTGTGTGTGTGTGTAGGGGGTGGGGGTGGGCTTCTGTGAACGAATGAATAAATGTAGTGGTGTCCACAGCAGTCATTTTACAGGCTACAATACAGATTCTGTATTAGATTTATTCTCATCCCATTACACTTAGTACTACTGCTCTCTCTCTCTCTCTCTCTCTCTCTCTGAACCTTCTTCCTCCATAATTACCAGTTATTAATTTTAAATGAGTCTGCTCGCACAGTGCACGATTTTAATACGTCCTGTTAATATCAGATCAGATGAGATGGGAGAAGGAAGAGATGATGGAATGGGTGTCTTTTTCTCTCTTGCTATCGTTACAGAAATGACATTGGGCTGTCACTAGGCTGTGCACACGCACACGCGCACGCACACACACACACACACACCACAATTTCAATAGCAGGATGTTCACTCTCATAAAATCAATATTATAAACGTCTGTGTCTATATATATTCCTTAGTTATTCCTTATACAGTGAATACATCTCTGAAATGTATGTGTATATTTACCAAGGCATTTACATTTACATTAAAAGCACTTAGGCAATGCTTTTATCCATTTATTAGCTCTATTTTGTGGACATTATCTGAAATCAGTTATTTAATGGTTCATTTTTGCTTTTGTTAAAAAACAAAAAAAGGTATGTTTTTCCTTCCCCTTTAAAGATGCTTTGTTGGAGATATGAGGTTTAGTTTTGACAGCGTCAATAAGATTTGTCCCAAAAGAGGGTGTTACTCTTTATAAAAGTGGGGAGTCATTTCCCCCCCACATCCCCTGTAAACACTAGTCTGTGGGTGAAAGTGTGTAAACAACAGTTTTAAACAGCAGTCCGTAAACAACAGCCTGTAAACAGGAATAAATAAACACCATCCCACTGTCAGTATAAATGTGAATTAGACCCGCACATGAGAGCCAGAACCTTTAGCACTGAGTCCTACTTAAAAACGACAGATAGACATAGTCTGCTCATTCTCCCTCTCTCTCTCTCTCTCTCTCTCTCTCTCTCTCTCTCCCTCACCCCCTCCCTCCCTCACCCATGTTCTGTCCCGGAGCTCTTTCACTGGTTAAAGTGGCGCTTGTGGTGGCTGAAGTGTTGTTGCCTGTGTGCCCGAGCCTGCAATTCACCAATTTCACTGCTAATTAGCCCACAAAGCTGGCGCCTCTGGGGGAGGGGGGGGTGGGGTGCAAGAGGTGTGTGTGTGGGGGTGTGGACTGCGGGGGGTCCTGCGCCCAGGGCCTGAAACTGAAAGAGAAGGGAGGAGGGGGCCGTGGAAATTGGAGGGGGGCACTGGCACAGCTGAGACATATGGCTCAGAACCAGAAGTGAGAGAGAGAGCGAGAGAGGGAGGGATATTGAGAGAGAGTGAGAGAGAGAGAGAGAAAGAGAGAGAGAGACAGAGAGAGAGACTCCACTGGCACAGAGCCAACATCATCAATGCCAACCATTCAAAAGTTTGGAATCAGCTTTATTCATAACATCTCGTCACAAACTCAGAAAATGTTCCGTGGATGGCTTTAAAGGACCTAGGTGTGGTTTCAGGGTTTCATGAGGTCAAGTTAAAGGCACAGGGTGGTTTAAACTTTAGAGATATAAAATGAATGGCCATCTATGGGTAAATCAGCAGCGTGGAGAGAGCACTGAATCACCCTACAATGCTCTAACGCACTACAGCATGTGTAGGAGGCAAAAGAACTGCTATTATTTGATTTACGCAGTGCTGTTTAATGCTACATAATGCTTATGTGACCAAAAGGGCCTTTCTGACAGATTGCAGTACACAACAGGAAGTGTAGGGGGCGACATAGAAATATGACATTACCACTGTCAAGGAACCTGAGCCAACTATGGAGCTAAATCAATTACATAAATATTCAAAATTCAGATTCAAATACTTGAATTATATTTATCTGTATATTTTATATTTGGATTGGAACTTGAAAAATTCTAATATTTAAAATTCTGTTTACACATATTTAATATTTTAGAAATAGGTGGATTTTCCCTTTAAATGAATCTCTGTTAACAGAACTACCAGTGAAATATGAATGTAGGCCAAAGAGGAGCAACAGAGGAAAGGAGAAGGAAAAGAGAGAGGACAGGAGGGTGGCAGGAAAGGTGAATGTGGAGGGATTATAACGAGTGGAAGCAATTTTGACGGATTTTCTAGAAGCAGTGTTTTAAGAAAAGCTACACTTGTGTGAATGCATGTGTCTGTAATCATAAGAGCCTTACACACACACACACACACACACACACACACACACACACACAAGCACGTTACACCTCAAAAATAAAACGGGAAAAAATGTAGTGAAACGTTACGTCTGAAATGAAGGAGACTGTGATTTTGTTCCTCTTTACTGCAGTATCTTCTTCTCTGGGAAGGCTTTACAGTAGATGTACATTGCTGTGAGGATTTGATGCCACTCACTCAGACCTTAAAGCAACACTAGGTATCATTTATCCTAAAATCACAGCTTTAAAATGATTGTGATGCTCCACTGAGCTGTGACAGAGAGAACAGGGCCTCTGTGATGGCTACTCCGGGATCAGCACTGCAGAAAACGCACTGTGTAAATTGGAGGAAGACACGAAACAGCTCCCCTCCCTCCTCCTTCATTTCATAACAGTGCTGTAAAACTGAATTTCCACTCTGCAACTACAGGGGGAGCCCAGGAGCAAAAACACCAGATCTTACCTAGTGTTCCTTTAAGACCATGAGCAGCTACTCCAGAGCACCTCTCTTCTTCTAAAGAGGGAATGAAAGCATGAAGGAGAAAGAGAGGGAAGAGGGATGAGTGTCTGACAGAAAGGTGAGTGCTGGGGTTGTTAGGACTGTGTGTGTGTGTGTGTAAAGTGGGGATGTCCACCCATGGCGTACACCCATTGGCTGCAGCTGCAGCACATCCAGAGCTGGCACATTCACACACTTCAGCCAGCCAAGTCACACACATGCTCTCACACACACTAACAGACACTCTCACTCTCTCTCACACACACACACACACACATGCACACACACGCTCTGGCAGTTGGTGAAGCTCTAAAACTGTCGCTGCCACACTGGCACCCGCCCTGCCACCTATCGCTAACGGCGACGGTTTCCAGAGAGACAGCAGCCTGGCACTGTGCCCAACACAGAGCTGGACTCACTCCCTCTCTCTCTCTCTCTTTCTGATTCTTTTCACCATTTCAACCATTCACACTCACATATATTATAAAAAAGACTTTACGTCTCACACACACACTTTCCCCAGTGATATTGAACATTTCCTTAAAAATTCCATCTCTAAAAATCTTCCCAGCTCCTTATGCTATGACCTTAAGGAGGAGGGGAAGAGGTTTGGGGGGTTGAGGGTCAGGGGGTGGCAGGCTGTGCTCTCTGAGACCCCCAGCCCCTGAGAGTTGAGCCGTCACCGGGGATGAAATCGTGATCTCCTGAGGAAGAACGCTGGGCCCACTGCTCCATTTGGGACACAGCCGCACTTTTCTGGGTGAATTTCCTGGCACTGCTTCAAATGAAAAGCGTCAGCACTGGGCAGCTGTTCTTGTTTGATCGGAAAATGTTTCGCTAAAGACCAAAAAGCCAGAGATAAACCCACCGCTAATTCGCAGTCTGCACATGCCAGGGGGGCTTCCTCTTTAAAATGAAAATGAACACAGTGTAAACATGCAGTTGGCCAACAGCGCAGCGCTCCTCCATATGGACCCATCCCACAGCTTCCATGCGCTTGGCAAACGGGCCTGGTACCGTACAGACACAGCCAGAACTACAGCATTAGCCGCTAGCTTTAGATTTAGCATGTCCTGTTGTAGACATTCCCCAGACTATCTCCATTTCAATGCCACAATTACAGGCGTTAGCCACAAACGTACACTTGGGTTTTATAGAGATCTCCAAATTAAACTCCAGTGCCACAGATCCATTATTGTGGAGGTCTTTACCCAGTTCTCCCTCTAATTTCCTCCCTGCGTTAGCTAGAAGCAGCCACATAGCTCCAACCATTTACTACTAGAATCCGTGAGAGAGTGAAGGTAGCACAAGCTTCCTCTGAGACCTGTGGTTCTAGCCACCAATTCCTCACCCTCTCACAAAATAAACACAATGTAAACACAAGGTCATCAGAGCTCAACACGCTTGGAGGAGAATGCTAATGCTAATTCAGTGAATTTAGACAAAAGATTAGCTTCTTAAAGGCAACATACACGGTTCTGGAGAACTACTGTTCTCACAGCAAAATAAGCCCCCTCCTTTGTTTGTGTTCAGTGAGAAGCTCCACATCTTTTAAGGTGGAATGATGTGTTTGAGTAAGAAGTGACTGTATCTTGTTGGTGCCCTGTGAAGGACTGGCGCCCCCTCCAGGGTGTATTCCCGTCTTGCGCCCAATGATTCCAGGTAGGCTCTGGACCCACCGCGACACTGAACTGGATAAGCGCTTACAGATAATGAATGAATGAACAACCAAAACGAACAAATGAATGAATGAATATTGTTGGTGGCTGAAGTGTAGCTTGTCTGTGAGTTTTTATTCACTGTTTGAATTCCCACAGAATCTTATTTGTAACTCGACATGTTTAGTTTTGTAGCACTTTCGCTCTGTGTTTACTTTCATGAATTTGGCACTCTCCTGAATTCAGTCAGTTCCACCTTAAGTAACTGTAACAGCAAAAGTAAGTCAGTGTTGCCCACCTATGGAGCAGGAATAGAGCACCATCCTCATCTCTTTTCATGCTTTTCAAAGTTCATAGTCACCTGAGCCAGTTAAGACTGAGACACTGAGTTTGTTTCCCTATTTACTGAGCCAGGGCTGCATGCAAACACAGGAGATTTCTCCAACATGAAAAGAGCTTATCACAGTGAGTCCTAAGCTGTTTGGCTTGTCACGATTGGACAAATGTTCCATAAGATGTTTCCAGATTTTAACCCATTGGTTTCCAGCTAAACTGGGAACTATAGCCTGAGGTCCCAGGAAGGATTAGACTCCCCCTGGAGGTTGGGAAGCCCCTTAGGACACGTTGCAAATCGCAGCGTAACCACAAGTGCTGTGTTTTTCCAGTATCATGGCAGTGCTACATAAGGAGCTTGTAGCAGATAAACCCATTACATTAACTACAATGATTTTGAGCCTCCCTTGCCTGTTAACGTATATTACGTATCATATATAACTGGCAATCATCAGCCACATCTTCTACAGGTTTTAAAGATGCTAAGGCCTTGTACTAGAAAGAGGCTGACAATGCAGTAGCTATGGCGAAAGCACCTCGAAGAACTGGAGCCACAACAAAACAAAAGAAAAAGAAAAACAAACAAACAAAAAAACTAAAATAAATGTGGAAAATTTGAAAAATGTGGAATCGTTCTGCATTCCACCTCATACGCCAGGGTACGGCTTCCTGCCATATACCTGCATTGTCCTTCTCTCTCTCTCTCGCTCGCTCTCTCTCTCGCTCTCCCCCTTTCTCACCCTCCGGCACAAATCAGAAATCATTTCGGTTCCGCTTTCAGAGTCCAGGCGCAAAATGAATATGAATGAAAAGGTAAATCTATCTGAAACTCTCCTCCTTTAAACAACCTCCCTCCCTCCCTCGTCCCCTCCTTCTCTCTCCCATTCTCTCTCGCTCCTATTCTCTCTCTCTCTCCCTCTCTCTCTCTCCTATTCTCTCTCTCGCTGTATTTTATTCGTGGGCTGAATTTAATAAATATATGTAAATGTGTGCGGTGGAACATGACGAGCTGTGTGTGGTGGAGAGATTGAGGCTGAGAGCTGACCCGGGGTTAATCATTTTTCACTTCCCTATCGCATTCAATTCTGCTGCAGCAGCCGCACACACACACACACTCGCGCACACACACACACACACACACGCACGCGCCTGTGTGTGTGGAGGTGAAAGGAGGAGGGGGGCTTCATGCATGCATGAGTTTGAATATGCGTGTGTGTGTGTGTGGGTTAGTTTTACGTTTGTGTTTATGTTTATTACATGTATTAGTTGGTTTTAGTTTATATGTGAGTGTATGAGTTTTTACTAAGTTTGTGTGTGTGTGTGTGTGTGTGTGTGTTTGTCCATGAGTTTGAGAGTATGCATATGAGTTAGAAAATGTGTGTGTCTATGTGTGTGAGATTTGAGGTGTGTGTGTGTGTGTGTGGGGGGGGGGGGTATGCTTTCTATGAGCATGTGTTTGAGTGTGTGTTGATGGTATGTGTATGTACAGTATGTTGGTGAGGGCCAAATCAAGACCTACCGACCTACCGATCCTAACATCTCTCTCTCTCTTTCATTCTCTCTCTCTCTCTCTCTCTCTCCCTCTCTCTATTTCTCTCTCCCCTCTGTCTCTGTCTCGCTCACTTTCTTCTTTCTTTCTTTCCTCTTCACTATTTTGTTTCACTCCCTCAGTCTCTCTTTCTCATTTGCTCGCTTTCTTCCTCCCTCTCTCTCTCTCTCTCTCTCTCTCTCTTCCTCTCAATGTCTGTCTTCATCTGTCTCCCCTGTCTCTTTATTTCTTTTCCTTTCACAATCTCTTTTTCACTCCCTCTCCCTCTCTCTCTCTCTCTCTCTCTCTTCCTCTCTCTCCCTCTCTCTCTCTCTCTCTCTGGTGCCTGACATAAAAATGCAAAGCCTCTCCTCTTAAGAAAATCTTCAGCCACTCCTGTTTTATTTCTGTCATCATTCTTCCTCTTCATCCTTTCACTCTTCTCTCTTTTTCTCCTCCACATCACATTTCATAAAAAAAGCCCTCTTCTTTTTTTCCCCCACCACTTTCTACAGACTCTTACCCTCTTCCTATCATTACCCACCCAGCGCCTTACCGGGACCACCTCGGTGCCAGCTGTAAGCACAGCACACAGCACGGTGCAGAAGTCAGAGACCACTGCCAGAGGTTTCCTACCCTCCTCTAGAAGCTGTAATTTTACAGTAAAATATTACACAGTGTTGCTTTAAGGACTTCCATAAAAAAACTAAACAAAACCGTATCTAATTTAAATTTAAAGCTACAAGGTCGTGGGTTTGAGGGGTGTGTTCCTGCCTTGTACCCAATGATCCCAGGTAGGCTCTGGACACACAGCCGCCCTGAAAAGAATGAAGTGCTTACGGAAGAAGAATGCATGAATCAAATAATAAAACATTTCCATGTAGTTTTTAACTGTGACCCTGAATGGTTTAATTGGAAAAGAAGAAGATAATGAAGATGATGACGCAGTGTTTACACTTGAAGGTGTAGCCTGAGTTTAATAAGCGGGCAGCACCACAGCTGAGCACTTCTGCTTTGAAACAGCAGCGTTCCAAACACAGTTTTAAAATCACAGACTCAGACAACCAGGGTTTCTGATGTCACACACCTAAAGAACCAATCATGTGGGTGGAAATGGAGTCAGGGACTAATCGCAGGTTCATAGATCTGTGCGTATACTAAACGAATGCGATGTTGTAGTTACAACTAAAACAATTTAAAAGTTATTACGGGACTTTTATTTTTTTGATTTTCTACAGTTTTTTTAAAATATATATTTATAGGAGAGGGACTTATATGATGATTTGATCTGAGCGCATTTTTGAAAGCCTTTCATCCCCCATAAACCAGTGAGAGCTGAAAGCAGCAGGGGGTAAAATGTGTGGCCTTTCACTGTGCTCCACAGCTCCTTTTCTTCTGCGGTGTTTTGCGAATTAATTGCAAAGATTTCTGCACTGTTTTAATGAATATGTTGTTATTACGAAACCCCAAAGCTCGTTTTTGTTAAAAAGCCAGTTGCGTGAACGGCGAGATGTCCTTAAACTTTGGACGGTGAGTTTCTGAAAGACGTTCCTGCGCTGTACAAAGCGACTGAAAGCTGAGTGCACAAGACAAGCGTCGTGAAATACGCTTCCTCAGAAAAACTGCGCTCCACTCGTGTCCACTTCCGTCCAGGAGAGGACAGATCTGTGATGGGCCTCTACCTTTGTGGTCTGTCAATGCTCAGTGAATGAATGAATGAGTGAGTGAATGAGCCAGTCGATATGTACCTGAGTGTTCGAGTGAATATGTTTGTGAGTTAGTGAGTGAGTGAATGAATATGAATTACAGTAAGTGCGTGAGTGTATAAATAATTATGTATGGCCGTGAGTGAGTATGTATGTGGGTGAATGAGTGAATAAATGGGTGAGTGAATATGTATTACAGTGAGTAAGTGCTTGACTGAGTCGGTGAGTGAGTATGCGTATGGGTAAATGAGCGAGTGAGTGAGTGAATGAATGAATGAGTGAGTGAATGAGCCAGTCGATATGTACCTGAGTGTTTGAGTGAATATGTTTGTGAGTTAGTGAGTGAGTGAATGAATATGTATTACAGTAAGTGCATGAGTGTATAAATAATTATGTATGGCTGTGAGTGAGTATGTATGTGGGTGAATGAGTGAATAAATGAGTGAGTGAATATGTATTACAGTGAGTAAGTGCCTGACTGAGTCGGTGAGTGAGTGCACAAGTGAACATCTATATGAGTGAGTTACACGAATATTATTATGAATATATACTGAATATTATTAATGATAAACAATCTGAAGCAGCTGAACCCTCAGATCAATACATCCCTGTTTACCTTTAAACGTCTGCAGTGGCACTGCTGAAAAAAGCTCACTGTGCCTCTGTCCGTCCAGTTATGAGATTATTCACATTAAAGGCCAGATGTTACCTCACAACTCAGTAGGGTCACGGTCCTGCTCTCCCGCGCAGTCCAGGTCTCAGTCGGACCACAGGAAAGGTCAAATGTCAGGCGTTCCCTTGAGTTCCTTCAGCTGCAGTGCCCTCTGTAGGCCAAAGGCCAGGACTACAGCACTGACCACAGCCAGAAATCTGAAGAGAGACAGGTGAACTACGCATGAAAATCAAATAGCATCAATCAAATGTATTATTATTATTATTGTAAACATTCAATTATGTTCAATATAATTAAAGAGATATTAGCTCAAAAACCTCAGAGCATTCAATATTAATATACTATTTTTGTAATATAATATTAATTCTGCCCTTTGCATCTGAGACTTTCATACCACTGTTTTTCTCAAACCCAATCTAATCTCAGACCTGTTCACTCTCAGTCTTTGGGCTCGGGGTGCGGCTGGTTCGTAATTCTGAGAAACATCAGCAGCTTCTTTGTTTGCTTTTCTCACGGTGGGCATCTTCTCTTCAGCTCCATGTCCTTTCAGACCCACAGTGGTGAGTTGTACATCTCACAGCTGAAGGAAGGATGGACAAACATGGCTGTGGATGTGTTCAGACCTGAAGCGAGAGAGGAGCCTGGTTCTTTCACTTCTCTTTCTTTCTCTCTCTCTCTCTCTCTCAAAAATGTAAGTTTTCAAAGTAGTTCATGATTTTAATTCAAAACAGTGAATTTTTCTTCACCGTTTGCTGCCCTCCACTCTGTGCTGGAAAAAGCGCCGGTGTTTGTACACAGACCTGGCTCTGTAAATGAGAAACAAACCAAGTCTTGGTCTGAACTGGTTCAGGCGTCTGTCTGTCTGTCTGTCTCTGTCTCTCTCTCTCTCTCTCTCTCTCTCTCTCTCTCTCTCTCTCTCTGGAGGCGTTTGGACGGTGGAGAGACTCTGAATGTTGAAAAGCATGAAAAGAGATGAGGATGTTGCTCTATTCCTGCTCCATAGGTGGGTAAACCTGACTTGTTTTTGCTGTAACAGTTAAATTACTTAAGGTGGAACTGACTCTAAATTTGGGAAAGCGCTAACTGCATGAAACTAAACGCAGACTGAAAGTGCTACAAAACTAAACAGCTCGAGTTACAAATGAGTTTCTGTGGGAATTTAAACAATGAATAAAAACTTACAGAACAGCCACCAACAAGATACAGAGGCTTCTTACACAAACACATCACTCCACCTTAAATGATGAGGAGCTCCTGAATGAAAACAGGTGGGAGGGGGAGGTTTGTTGCCTTTAAATGCATTTTATCTGAAGGGGACAGTTTTGGGGAGAGACATCAGGACTTGTTTGTTTTTTATTTTGAGTTTCCCGATGTGAAGGTGGATTATCACATATTTATTCAACTCCAAGATGATTCAATTAATGCTTTTATTAATGTAATTTCCAAATGAACAAATCCTTAAACCTGAAATCAAATTAAAAAAAGTGTGATCTCTCATTTCTGCACAGAACTGTTCTATGTTTAAAGCAGGAATGTAGCTCTGCTCTGCTGTTACTTGAGGATTTATACACCTCTCATTGGAAGGCTACACACACACACACACACACAAGGCCAGCGAATGCCCCAGTCTTGCGTGGCGTGTCTGTACCCGCCAAACTGATCTAAGTTCTAATCAAACATCATTTAGGTTCCATCTCACCCCGTTCCCGCGGGAACCGCCACCCCGGCGACGGTCGCCAGGCAACCAGCCTCTCATTTCTGAAGTGTCGGTTTGCATTATTGTCTTCACGCTCTCTAGTGATACCCCCGGCCCTGCATACTCGCACTTAGTCTCTCTCTCTCTCTCTCTCTCTCACACACACACACAGAAACACAAAACACATCAACAGCTTCACAAATGTGAAATGCACCTTAGTTCATTTACACACAGCAGAGCTGCTAACTTTTCCACTTAGTAAATATAAAATCACAGTGCAAACATTCATAAGATTAAGCGCTGTGCATTTGTAGAGAACAAAGGGAAATACCCGCAGGACCTACAGCAACACGTATACAAACATGCGCACACACACACACAGAAAAAGTTGTCACTCCTGAATTTAATATTCATTCATTCATTCATTATCTGTAACCCTTATCCAATTCAGGGTCGCGGTGAGTCCAGAGCCTACCTGGACACATTCACTCACACCTACTTACTTTTTTGAGTCACCAATCCACCTGCAACATGTGTTTTTGGACTGTGGGAGGAAACCGGAGCACCCGGAGGAAACCCATGCAGACACAGGGAGAACACACCACACTCCTCACAGACAGTCACCCGGAGGAAACCCACGCAGACACAGGGAGAACACACCAACTCCTCACAGACAGTCACCCGGAGGAAACCCACGCAGACACAGGGAGAACACACCAACTCCTCACAGACAGTCACCCGGAGGAAACCCACGCAGACACAGGGAGAACACACCACACTCCTCACAGACAGTCACCCGGAGGAAACCCACACAGACACAGGGAGAACACACCAACTCCTCACAGACAGTCACCCGGAGGAAACCCACGCAGACACAGGGAGAACACACCACACTCCTCACAGACAGTCACCCGGAGGAAACCCACGCAGACACAGGGAGAACACACCAACTCCTCACAGACAGTCACCCGGAGGAAACCCATGCAGACACAGGGAGAACACACCACACTCCTCACAGACAGTCACCCGGAGGAAACCCACGCAGACACAGGGAGAACACACCAACTCCTCACAGACAGTCACCCGGAGGAAACCCATGCAGACACAGGGAGAACACACCACACTCCTCACAGACAGTCACCCGGAGGAAACCCACGCAGACACAGGGAGAACACACCAACTCCTCACAGACAGTCACCCGGAGGAAACCCACGCAGACACAGGGAGAACACACCAACTCCTCACAGACAGTCACCTGGAGCGAGAATCGAACCCACAACCTCCAGGTCACTGGAACTGTGTGACTGCGACACTAACCTGCTGCGCCACTGTGCCACCCTGAATTTAATATTATAACTTTTAATTCTTAAAATGTAGTTTATAACAGTTACGCTGCTGTGGTGTGGTGCAAAGAGCACGATAGTAAATATACATGTGCCGTACTGTGTACGCTACCTGTAAAATGGTCCACTGCATGTCTTCAACCAGCAGCCAATTCCACATCATTGAAGCTCAACGCACTTGGAGGAGGACAGTAACCGCTCAGGTCTGTTACGTTAAACATCAGACGTCAAGAGAAATATTTTGATTCAAAGTTGTTTAAATGCCTAACAGAATTTGTTAGCTGTTCCTAGGGCTCGTTTAAAGCGTAGAGGTGATTGTGCATTTGTGGTTTATGCTCCGAGAACATGGAACATTCTACCTCCCTCTATTCGTCAGGCACCTTCCACCGCTTCTTTTAAATCAAGTCTAAAAACATACCTTTTCAAACTCGCATTTGAATAGTGAGGACTAGTGTAAATCACTCTCTTTTTTATGTTAGTGTTTTATATCTTCTATATTCATTTTCTTAATAGTATTGTATTGTGTTCTTTTTACTCTCTTCATTGTGTTGCCTTGTGAATGCTTATCTTAATGTACAGCACCTGTATTCACGTCTTTATTTATTATTATTTACTTTCTTATTATCACTTTAGTTCCATCCATCCATTATCTGTAACCGCTTATCCAATTTTAGGGTCACGGGGGGTCCAGAGCCTACCTGGAATCATCGGGCGCAAGGCGGGAATACACCCTGGAGGGGACGCCAGTCCTTCACAGGGCAACACAGACACACACACATTCACACCTACGGACACTTTTGAGTCGCCAATCCACCTGCAACGTGTGTTTTTGGACTGTGGGAGGAAACCGGAGCACCCGGAGGAAACCCACGCAGACACGGGGAGAACACACCAACTCCTCACAGACAGTCACCCGGAGCGGGAATCGAACCCACAACCTCCAGGTCCCTGGAGCTGTGTGACTGCGACACTACCTGCTGCGCCACCGTGCCGCCCATCACTTTAGTTTTAAAGTACAATTTTAATTACAAATGTAATATTTGTGGTTTAAAGAAAGTCTGTAAAGAATTGTAGGCTGTGCTTCTGTATGAGACAAAAAAGAGACATGAGAGATAAAGGAGACAGTAGGGTATAGTTCATCTGGCAAATCTTAGCACAGTTTGTGACTTTACTGAGATCTCCACTAAAACACCAGAGGAGACACATGTGAGATCACAGGTCTTATTTCAGGAGAAACATTTGAGCAGCGGTTTAGTTTACCTTTCCACAAAATAATAATAACAATAATAATAATATAATTGTTATTAATAATAAATATTATTGTTTTTTTATTATATACTAATAATATATAAAAATTTAATAAAACAATACACATAATAATAATAACAAACATTGTTTATTAACAAATGATTATTATTATTATTATTAAACATATTATTATTATTATTATTATTGTTATTATGCTCCTGTGTGAAAGCCAACATGAAACCCTACAGAGATCATGGGTTGCCAGATTGCACCCTGTTAAAGAGATTTTGCTACTTGCACAATCTTGTAAGAACTTGACACTTTGTCTGGATTCACGCGCATTTAGTAAACTGATAAACCATAGAAATCAGCATTGGATTCTCACTGCAATTTCCCAGATATGGGATTCTATAATCGGGGGGTGGGGGGGTATTGTGCAGCGTACCATAGACAACAATGCAAAGTAGACACTGAAAACGCATCATCAGATACACAGTGCTGCAGCTCGGCTGGGTTTGCTATAATTGCAAATCTTCATGCATGAATACAGGGTCTGTAAACACACAACACTTCAGAGAAACACACTGACACGGGTCACTCTCTTTGAAGCTAGCAGCCTGGTCAATGCCTATGTTAATGGTTGTGAAAAACAAGTGTCCACAAATAGCGGCAACTACTGCATAATCCTCAAGACCCTCAGACCCTGATTCAAGCGACAAAAATGATGTGTTGAGGTGGAAGAGCAGTTTGAAACAGGGAGCTAGCTGTAATGTTATGGCTGGTTGCTGGATATGTTGCCTTTTTAGATTCCTTTCGTGGAGCGATTTGCGAAATGAGCATTCAGCCGAGCAGTGGTAGGAACAACTTCACACACGCTTATGTAGTCACACACTTGTGTGTGTGGAGGGGGGACGTGTTAATTTGGATGTGTTCAGCATGAGAGAGCACCCTGGTTAATATGAGAAGAGAGGCAGCTAAGATTTTGGGCATGCAAACATAATGGCATCTCAAATCAGCACTCCTGGTTTCTCTGTGAGTTTGGCTTTCTTCATTTTTAATTAGAAACCACACTCTCTCCATCCAATGTCTGTCCATCACTGTCTTGATAGGTCAGTTGCACACAATCTCTTACTTCACCACCACCTGCAACTGTGTTACGTTTCTGATCACAGGACATCAAGTCTCTTGGTTCCAGGAGTGTGAGTCTTAAAAGCAGGGTTCACTATTTAAATCAAATAAACTGCCTTATGGTGGATAGTATTTACAAAGTCCTAGTGTCTGTAAATGGTTATTTTCTCTCTCTCTGCTCACTGCAGAGAAATAGCATCTGGAGGTTTTTAGACAATGAATAGACCTCCAAATGTTGAAAAGCCCAGGGGCCTGGAGGTTGTGGGTTCGATTCCAGCTCCGGGTGACTGTCTCTGAGGAGTTGGTGTGTTCTCCCCGTGTCCGCGTGGGTTTCCTCCGGGTGCTCCGGTTTCCTCCCACAGTCCAAAAACACATGTTGCAGGTGGACTGGCGACTCGAAAGTGTCCGTAGGTGTGAGTGAATGTGTGTGTGTCTGTGTTGCCCTGTGAAGGACTGGCATCCCCTCCAGGGTGTATTCCCACCTTGCGCCCGATGATTCCAGGTAGGCTCAGGACCCCCCGCGACCCTAAAAATTGGATAAGCGGTTACAGATAATGGATGGATGGATGGATGGATGTTGAAAAGCATGAACCAAGATGAGGATGTTGCTCTATTCCTGCTTCGTAAGTGGGTAATATTGATTCATTTTTTCTGTTTAGGATCCATCAAAATGGGACTGACTTCAAATCCAGGAGAGCACTAACCTCATGACAGTAAACGGCGCAAATGTGCTGAAAACTGAACGGCTCAAGTTAAAAAATGAGTTTCTGTGGTAATTCAAACAAAACAAGCTCAATTCAAGTTCCAAAGTTGGGGTCTGAGTTTGAGTCAAGTTCCAAAGTATCAAGGGTCGGAGTTTGAGTTAAGTGAGAAAGTCTCTTGGACCTAAGTTCAAGTCAAGACCCAAAGTCTTGAGGGTCTGAGTTCCAGTCAAGTGCCAAAGTCTCTAGGGTCTGGGTTCAAGTGAAGTCAGAAAATCTCTACGGTTTAAATTTTTTGATTCAAGTCCCAAAGTCTATAAGATCTGAGTTCAAGACAAGTCCCAAAGTCTCTAAGGTCTGATTTCGAGTCAAGTCCCAAAGTCTCGAGGGTCTGAGTTCAAGTCAAGTCCCAAACTCTCTAAGGTCTGAGTTCAAGACAAGTCCCAAAGTCTCTAAGGTCTGATTTCGAGTCAAGTCCCAAAGTCTCTAGGGTCTGAGTTCAAGTCACAAAGTCTCTAAGGTCTGAGTTCGAGTCAAGTCCCAAAATCTCTAAGGTCTGATTTCGAGTCAAGTCCCAAAGTCTCGAGGGTCTGAGTTCAAGTCAAGTCCCAAAGTCTCTAAGGTCTGAGTTCAAGACAAGTCCCAAAGTCTCTAAGGTCTGATTTCGAGTCAAGTCCCAAAGTCTCTAGGGTCTGAGTTCAAGACAAGTCCCAAAGTCTCTAAGGTCTGAGTTCGAGTCAAGTCAAAAAAAAAAAACTCTAAGGTCTGATTTCGAGTCAAGTCCCAAAGTCTCGAGGGTCTGAGTTCAAGACAAGTCCCAAAGTCTCTAAGGTCTGATTTCGAGTCAAGGCCCAAAGTCTCTAGGGTCTGAGTTCAAGACAAGTCCCAAAGTCTCTAAGGTCTGATTTCGAGTCAAGTCCAAAAGTCTCTAGGGTCTGAGTTCAAGTCAAGTCCCAAAGTCTCTAAGGTCTGATTTCGAGTCAAGACACGTCTCAAAGTCTTTAGGGATTCAAGATTCAATTTGGACTCGGAATCTGGAGTTGGAATTTGATCAGACCCCTACACTCCATAGTCTAAGTAAAGAGTCTGGGGTGTATCCTAAAGTCCCAAAGTCTCTTGGGTCTGAGTCAAAGTTGAGTCTTGAGTCTCTGGTATTTAATTTAGAGTGAAGACACTCTCGTCCAAACCTAACTAACTGCAGAAGCAGTAAGCAGCTTGGCCTGTCACTGGAGGCCTGCCTTCCTTTTGACTCGACTGGTCGGCACAGACAGGGCACTAACCCACAAACGGCTTGACAGTCTTGGCTTGTGTGTTTGTGTGCGTGTAGCGCATGTGCAATTGGGTGCAGTTTGTGTTTGGAGGTGTGACTCTAGGCCCCAGCGAGAGGAAAGAGAGCAGGCACTCTGAATGCATTAGCACCAGAGAGAAAGAGAGGGAGAGAGAGAGAGAGAGAAAGGTAGAGAGAGGGTGAGGAGCTAGGCAGCAAGATATGATTCATGCGCTAGCCTAACAGCCCAGCGCGAGGTGCGAACACGTCGAGGAGCTGCGCTCAATTACCGTACGCTTCCACTGATGCAGCAGCTGTTCATTTTTAGGCCTCGGGTAAAAAAGAAGACGACGACGAGGGAAGAGGAGGGAAAAAAAACGTGTTAGATTTACCACTTCCATGCCTGGCTGTCGATTCTAGCCCCTCGGAGGTCCCACTTTTCCCTCCCTCCCTCTGCCCCGCTCCCTCCCCCTCTTCTCCACCTCCCTTGTTTATTGTATAATTTACAGATCTGCTTGCCTGCATTGCTGCTGCGCGTTAATACGGATGCATGCAGGACCCTGCGAGGGGCTAATGCGCTGGATTGGTTGAATCGGACGAATCGGGTGACTCAGGCTCGTGTGGGCTGAGACAGGCGGCTGACCCCCTTTTGCAGAACGGAGGAAAAATGAACTTAAAATGAGTCTGGACGCTACAAACGTTTGTACGTTTAATTTTCCCTTGGCAAAGCAGCAGTGCTCGGCATGCCCGGAGCAGCTGGGAGGTCTCTATGGCTTCGGAAACTGGAGCTGAAGAAGCAGCTGGAGCTTTTTGAAGGACAGCAACTAATGTAGTTATTGTGTCAGAACTAAATGAATCCATCCTGACCTGATGTAAGGAAAGCAGTTCCATATTTATCTCATTATTGAAGTCTGGTCAATCCTCATCAAACCACAAGATGGACGTTGGTGATGGCAAATGCTTAACTATATGTAACCAAGGACAAATATTCTGTCCTTTATCTGCAAGTTTCCATGAAATATCGATGACCTACTTTGTTCAAAATATCACAAAGATCACATGCCACAGCACCCCCCCCCCCCCCCCCTTCTAAACAGTGGATGTTCCTTTAAATAATAATGAGCCGTTCACTGTTCACCCCGACCCTGAGCACACAGCAGTGAGAAGCGAGGAGCAGAAGATCTGCTTTTTTAGCCGTTTTCACTCTGTTCTCTTTCTCCTACATTTACATTTTTTCTGTTTTTACTCAGTGTTCTAATATCTTCACGCTCTGAGTCTGTTTTGCTGTGTTTAATCTCGTCTTTGCGCTCTCTCTCACATTAAGGCGTGTCCATCGCTCTGATTGGACAAACTCAGAAAAGGGGGTGGGGCCATTCTAAAGTCTCTGCACTTGACGTCAGAAGTGGAGCATAATCAGAACAGCTCGTTTTCTGATTAGGCACACTTGTTTCACAGTGTGTGGGTTGGTGGGCTTCAGGTCCACACATTAATATGCACATGTACTGAACAAAGGATTTAAAAAAATATATTATATGTCTCCTTCAAGCATTTTCCATAGCTTACATTACACCCTCAAGCACAGAGTAAGGTGTGACACCAGGTTGGTTCACGGCTGTTACTCGCTCTATTTTCTTGACGCATTTCTGTTTTGAAAACGGCGCACGGTGTGTTCTGACCCCTTTTTACCAGACCAGCATTAACCCTTTCAGCAGCGTGTGCTACAGTAACTCTTCTGTGGGATTGGTCCAGAAGGGCTTGCATGCACCAGTCACTAGTTTTAATCTTTTGGCTGATTGGTGTGCATACAAATATATATGAAATATAAATCTCAGTAGTGGTTGTGTCCTTTCAAAGTGTCCTTATAGAGTCATGCACAAAGGAAGATTGCTGTAAAGACACTCAGGGGTCTGTGCAGATGGGAAAGTGTGTGTGTGTGCATGCGTGTGTGTGTGTGTGGATGTGCAGAAGGTGCAAACATATGTTGTGTGACAAAGTCGCCCCACCAGACTGAGGCCTCCAGTGGCTTCAGTGTTAATAAATCTTAAAAGGCTGATCTGAGGTCAGATGGGTTGATGATCTCAGAAAGGTCTGAAGTCACAGAGGCTGATCCTCAATCAGCTTCTTATGACTTCTATAACACATCTATTTTTTATTTTCTGCCCTATGGCTATGTCAGAAAGGTTGTTCTGGGATTTTTCCTACTTAAATAGGCTCAATTCAAATGTACAAAGCATTTCCATCTATATATATAATGTTCAGCGTACTTATATAAACAATATATCTAGCAGCAATAATAAGTGCTTGAGTGTTGTATGCCTAATACAGGTGCAAATTAATTACTCTGCACACACAACAAAATAAATGGATTAAAAATAATATTTATATTTAGACATCTGGAAACAGCTGTGTGGAAAACTGATGCCTCTTTGAAAGCTGGTGTTTGGGCTGGAGATGAGTTTGTTCACTGTGTTCAGTCGGCTTTTCTAATTTATCTTCTCAATTAGTGTGGTGCTGTTATGAAATTATATATAATTACAATAAACACCAATATGTAAAGTTGTGTACACTATGTATGTATGTATACAGTAAAAGTATTTTTGTTCTAAAATGTAGTCTCTGTGTCGTGAGCGAGTGTGAAGAACAAAGTGTGTTTCCAGATGTTCTAGCCTACCTGGAATAATTGGGCGCAAGGCGGGAATACACCCTGGAGGGGGCGCCAGTCCTTTACAGGGCAACACAGACACACACACACACATTTACTCACACCTACCGACAATTTTCAGTCGCCAATCCACCTACCAACGTGTGTTTTTGGACTGCGGGAGGAAACCGGAGCACCTGGAGGAAACCCACACAGACACAGAGAGTACACACCACACTCCTCACAGACAGTCACCCGGAGGAAACCCACACAGACACAGAGAGAACACACCACACTCCTCACAGACAGTCACCCGGAGCAGGAATCGAACCCACAACCTCCAGGCCCCTGGAGCTGTGTGACTGCGACACCTACCTGCTGCGCCACCGTGCCGCCCTGTTAAATAAACAGCTCATCTGAATTAACATATAACAAGTATTTATTAACCGCTAAAACTAGGGACTGGATGATAACTGCAAACTGGTTAAATACTGGACTGTCACAAGGAGAGATGTGGAAAGGGTTAAGCAACATATTCTCACACACACACACACACAATATCACACTCACTGGAATAATGAGGTTGGGTTAACTGTAATATTTGGGTTTAATTGGAGCAAATAAACTTGGATAAATGCCTTTTTAAACTTCATTTTTCTCAGGGGCCTAAAACTGGCACGCTTCTGTAGCACTACAGAATGTGCTGAATTGGGTTTGAAGTGGACGACATTTTTTAAGGAATTTGTATAAAAACAGTTAATGCGCTGTTGAATAGAAGCGCTAAAGGCTAAAAATAAAAACACACTAAATGGCAGCTTTCTTGCAGCTAGTCCTTTTCCTTGCACTGTCCGAGTTAAACGGGGTCACTCTTTTTGAATCCATGACATGGACACTTCAGCATAAGGCTTTTATTTGCTTTTCAGAGTCAATAATCTGGTTCACACGAACCAGAACCAGAGAAGGTTCCACACTGCCTTTAGCTGATTAGGAGCGCAGACCGCACCTAGTCTGTTTCTAGTTGGAACACATCAGATTGTTTAGTTCCGTGGTTCCTAAAGTTGGGTTCCACTGCTGGGGGTAATAATGAGCTTCAGAATGCAGGTCACTTTTAATAATTCCACTTTAAACATGATTTATCACTTTGTTTTGTTTTGTTCAATAAGAAGTTGGAGTTGTGTATGAATTAAAATATTTATAATAGATCCTGAGGAGTTCGGAAGAAAAATACGTGTGCGTGTGTAGTGGGAGTAAGTGGGGAGCTCAAAAATATTGTCATCCACAAAATGGGGGCACGGTAGAAAAACACTGGGAACCACCGGTTTAGTTGGTTTCCATAACAACACAGAAACGCCCACGCAGCGAGTGTCACGCGACACGGTAAAATCACAAGTGGACGTGTTTTGTTAGTCCAGAACTATGGAAGGTTCAAAAGGACAAACTGCCAAAATGTGTTAATGGCTTTTAAAACTTAGTGGAGATATGTTTTTATTAATGTATTAATTTGAGCAAATAAAACAAATGAACCCAGCGGACTGAGGGCTGTATTCCGGGCTGTGATTGGTGGGTTAATGGGACCCCGCTGACCGGCCCCAGCCCTGAAGGTTAAGAGTGGAGACCACAGGGCCATAAACACAGAGCTTTTAATTAAATAAGCGCCGCTTAAACGCTCTCCTGGGCCACGGCGCTTTTCTTTAAACCTGATTGATTGAGCTCTGTGAGCTCTGCCGGCTTCATTTCTCTCGCGCGCTCTCTCTCTCTCTCTCAGATTCTCCCGCCCTCACTCCCGCCTCTACGAGGGTCGTATATATTCCTCCTCACCTCCTGACATGCTAACGAGCCCGCAGGCCACGCCCCCTCCCTCTTTCTTTTCCCTTTCGTCTTTTTTTTCCCCAGGAGGCCATGGGGCAGCATGTGTCCCGTTTTAAACGTGAACTCAATCTCACGCCACCGCCGGCTTGTTTATCTTTATTTTTATTTTTTTGCATCAGGCCATCGCGCGGTCAACCCGAGCGTTAGCGATGCTATTGCCTACCACACTGAGCTGATAAACACACACAAGTGTGTTTCCATGCATTGTGGGGCTATTATATAGACTTCCATTCATTCTGTGGAGTCTTGTCCTCACCTTAACCATAACTAAAACTAGACTAACCCTAGCACTACCTTTAACCTAAAAATGGGTCGCCCAAACAGGTCCCCACAAAGAAGAGAAGCCCCCTAAATGTGAGTGTGTAAACTGGTCTTGGTCCCCACAACATAATATATTCCTGGTACAAACACACACAGGCAAAAATAATGAACTGAACGCTTTATAAAAAGCAGCAGAATAAAAACACCAGTGCTGACGAGGGTCCCGAGCATGCTCCTGAATTTATCACACACTCTCCATTCATCTCTCTCTCTCACACTCTATATACCTCTGTACCTCCCTCTCTCTCAAACACTACCACTCTGTCTCTCACTCTCTAACCCTCCATCTCTAGCTCCTTCTACCACTTCCTTTCTGTCTTCTTTGCTTTTCATCTGTTTCTCCATTTTACCTCGTCCTCCCTCTCTCAATCTCTCTCTTCTTCTCCAGCTTTCCTTTCTTTATTCTATATCTTCTTTCTCTCTGGATTCTCCTCTTTTGTTTCTCATCTATTTTTCATTCCTTCTCTGTTTCTCTGCCACTGTCTCTTTTGTTTCTCATCTGCTTATGCCCTCTATCTCTGGGTTCCACACTTTTTTCTCTACCTTGCGTTCTCTCTCTCTCCTCCTGTTTCGATTCTCTTTTCACTCTAGCTCACTCTCGCCACTTTTTCCTCATCCTTTGCTCCTAGCGAACCCTTCAGTCCCCCCCTTCTTTCTTTCTTTCTCTCTCTCTCTCTCTCTCTCTCTCTCTCTCTCTCTCTCTCTCTCTGGTGGGGGTGCTGATAAGGTCTGATGATTTCTAGCTAAGGGAGCGCAGCAGCGCTGGTGAGGGACTTCCTGCCGGCTGCCCCATCACACGCCGCAGGGGATTGTGGGTATTCTGATCGAGGCTCCTTCTATTTTTTTCCCTTCTAACAGAGGAGAGGCTGAGTCTGTGTTCTGGAACGAGAGAGAGAGAGAGAGGAGAGAGAAAGAGGAGAGAGAGAGAGAGAGAGAGAGAGAGAGAGGAGAGAGAAAGAGGAGAGAGAGAGAGAGAATGAAAAATGATTTATGAATAAAAACGAGTAAACCTTGAAAATCGAGCTACTGCATTGTATACTCTTAATTATACACAGGTAGAAGTCTAGCCATTCACACACATTATATGTGTTAGTGTGTGTGTTTGTGTGTGTGTGTTTTAAATACTTTTTTTAATAATAAAGAAGCTGACTGAATTGGTTTGTTCTGAAATGTAGGTTTGTGTGTGTGTGTGTGTGTGTGTGTGTGTGTGTGTGTGTGTGTGGTAAGACAGCAGTGTGTGTGAGGGTGAGATGTGAAGAGATGCGAGTTACCTCCAGCGTGACACATCAGCAGCTCTGCAGAGACCAAGAGACTGATAAAACACAGACAGGTAAACAGACTGATAAAACAGAGAGAGAGAGAGAGAGAGAGAGAGGGAGAGAGAGAGAGAGAGGGGCAGTGAGTAAAAGAACAAAGACAGAATGAGAGAGGGGAATAGCGAATGGTAGAGCAATTTAGAGGAAAGAGAGAGAGAGGGAGAGAGAGAGAGAAAGGACAGGTACAGAGAGAGAGAAAGGGAGGGTGGAGCTAGAACAGACAGAAAGATAGAGAGAGAAAGCAGACAGACAAGGAGGGACAGACAGAGAAAGAGAGGATAGACAGAGAGAGGAAGGAGGAGGAGGAGAGGAGTTTGGGGAGTGGACGGACGAGCGAGTGAGCAAGCTGTCCCATTAAAAATGCAGCAGCAGGGAACAGGAGCGGGATTCACAGTAATTAGATGACAAAACGGCAGCCTCGCAGGAGACGAGGAGGGGAGAGAGAGAGAGGGAGAGAGAGAGAGAGAGAGAGGGAGAGAGGGGTCACCCACAATGCCGTCACCGCTGGGTAATTTGTAAGTGTCAATCAGCACCAAGCAAAAGGGGGGGGGGCAAGAGGTAGAGAGTGAGAGAGAGAGAGAGAGAGAGAGAGAAAGAGAGAGATAAAAAGAGCAAGGACAAAAATTAGCACAGTACAGAGGCAAACACAAAGGCTTAAGTTATTTTTAACCATTATTTTTTAAAGACAATACAATTCTAATTATTACAAATATTAAAAATAACCGAATAATAATGATTTTTTGACGCAGACCTAGTGTGAAGGCAGTGAAAGCCGCTCTGGAGGAGACACTGGTCAAGGTCCAGCAGAAGTTTCACACGCCCTCCAATGAAAAGCATATCATCGCTGTCCAAAGAAAAACACGTGTCTCCATCTTTGTGGATGTTTAGTACGTCACTTAAAGACAGCAGCTGTCCTTCACACTGTGTGCAAATGGCATGAAGAATGGACCAATGGAAATGCACCAAAATTATTCGGAATAAAACCTTTTACATTGACTTCCACTGACAGTCAACAAAGTTGTTTCCCACTGGATGATGATGATATTGAACACATGGTTGTAATGTTTTGGCTCATCAGTTCAAATGCGGAGCAATAGATTTGAATTCTCTGCTGTGTGTGTGTGTGTGTGTGTGTGTGTTGGGGGTGGGGGGTGTCAGTGTGGGTCAGGTACCCTGTGTCCGTTAGTGTGTCTCTCCATGTTCAGACAGCAGTTCTATTCATCCGGCCTCAGCAAAACAATAGAGCGGCTGTGTTAGCATATCTGCTGTGACACACACACACACACACACACACACGCAGGTGAAGTGCTGCTGGTCCTGTTCCAGCCAAGTAGCCTTGCTCGTCTGCTGAGAACAAAGCTTACAAGCAGCAAGGGCCACTCCTGGTCAAATGACAGACAGGTGAAATATCCGAAGACATCTCAAATATTGTCACTGTCCAAAGAAAAACATCTCCACAATAGTACATTCAACTTAACTTCCAACTCTCAAATTTAAAAGAACACTAAGTAAAGTTTGGTATTTGTGCTCCTGGGCGCCCCCTAGAGTTGCAGAGTATAATTCATGTCTACAGCACTGTTCTGAAATCAGCAGGGAGAGGGAGTGGTTTCCTACCCGCCTCCAAAGTTACACAGCGCAGTTTCAGCAATGCTGAACCAGGAAGTAGCAATGACAGAGGCTCTATTCTCCCTGTTACAGCTCAGTGGAGCATCACGATGATTTTAAAAGCTGCGATTATAAGGTATAAACACTACCTACTGCTGCTTTAACCATAACTTCTAACAGCCCAACCTTTACCTTTACCTTAACCTTAAACTCGAACGTATCTTCACCTCACAACTGAACGCTCTATGTTTTTATTCACATCAATGTACAAAGACGTTCAACTCCAGATATGAGTAGAATTACGAGCTACAATTCAGTGAGGTATTTCAGTTTCTGCAGCGTTTTTAATGTGTGTGTGTTTGAGGAGGTTGTTAAAAGCCTGAATACTCTGTGTGGAAGGTTCACGGACTCCAGTTTTAGACGCATTCATTAACCAGGCTTTAATTGAACATAATTAAACCCCACATGGATTAGCAACAGGGAGAGAAAAAAAAAGTCAGAAGAAAATGAAAAAAAATAAAAAAAAATAAAATAATCAAAGCCCTGAACAAAGCTGAGCTCTGAACTACAAGATACGCGCCTCAAACACCTTCAGAAATTTACTTTAATTGGCAGAGGATTGAATTCCTGCGGCCGCACCTTTACTAGAAAACCCTGCGCAATTAATACACACGCGTTTCTTTCTATGCACTGTAGGGACATTACACTGCCTTAAGTTCATTTAATAGAGAGTTAACCATCGCAACTTCGCCTTAAATGTAGTGATTTACATTGTGGGGAGCAGCTTTTTGTCCTCACGGGGGAGTCACGTCCACACTCACACACACAAACACACACACACACACACACACACACACACACACACTGGGGACTCACACTCTGTCACTTCCATATCAGAGACCACTAAAAATGTATATAAGGCTTATTATAACAGCTACTGTACATTTATTATGATTATTATTATTATTATTATGGTGTTTATGATATTAAAACTACTCCTCAGTTAAAATACTTCTGTGCACCCTATTTCAATTGAAAGGGCCAGTCCTTCACAGGGTCTCTCTCTCTCTCTATCACACACACACACACACACACACACACACTGGGGACTCACGCTCTGTCACTTCCATATCAGAGACCACTAAAAATGTATACATTATAAGGCTTATTATAACAGCTACTGTACATTTATAATTATTATTATTATTATGGTGTTTATGATATTAAAACTACTCCTCGGTTAAAAACACTCCTGTGCACCCTATTTCAGTTGAAAGGGCCAGTCCTTCACAGGGTGACACACACACACACACCTACGTACACTTTTGAGTCCAAATACATAATTAGCATTTAGTAATACAAATAACAATGTTAACAATAATGTTATTACTTATAATTTTGACACTACTGCAAAACCACTATTATAATAACCATATGACGTAATAACACCATAATATTATGAGAAATATCTCTTACATATTAACTTTACATTCCATTAATGTCCCATTATTCCAAGTAATTTTGGAGCATTTCTATTGGTCCATTGTATGATGCGGTAAACAAAAAAAACATCGAGATACACGTTTTCCTTCCACAGTGAGGATATGCTAATGAGGATGGTATTACTGTGACTTCCATTGGTGGAACTGTTCAGCATCATTACTACGACTATTAGTAATATTATTAACAAATAAAACACAAATATCAGTCCGAGAGTGAAGCCCAGGCTCCTGCTGTACCCCCTCCTCCTGCCTAACGCAGCTTTAACGACTAAGCTCCTCGACTCCTCCACATTAACCCCTCACGCTCCGAGCCCAACTGATCCACGTCCTTTCAGACCCACAGCGTGTAGTCTGAACATTTCTCTTTTCTATTTCAACGTCCTTAGAACCACCTCGAGAAATTCCAACTATTGAAAGGCCATTTTGGCACAGAAGAGTACGTTATTTAAAGATCTAATTATTAAAAGACATAATAAAAATACACAAACCCGTGTTTTCTGAACGCCCCACAGACACCTATTCCCCTGTAAAACGGCTTCATTAACCACTGTGAGACCTTCGCAAATTGTGTCTGTGTTCTCAACTGAATCCTCAAACATTTTTTTTTTTAAATCGCGGAGGAAACCTTGGTCAGCGACACAATGAAATAAACATTAATTAAAACACAAATGAATAGGGAGTGAACGTGTTTCAGCCTGTGAATGGGAGTAAGAGATAACGCCAGCCTTTTATAAATAACTATATAGCAACTTAAATAGGCCCAAAACATTCAGAAAGGCGTTTTATGCATGTTATGGAATACCAAGCAGGTTATTGTGCTGTAAAATGTTAAAGGTTAAAATAAAAACACGCTCCAGTAACTAGGTCTAAAAATAAAGACCTGCACACATGACTAAAGAACAGAAATCGAATAAATAATGATGGTAACTCAATGGGAAATACATGCGTTCTAATTGCAAAGGAGAGCTAGCCTATAAAGCATAAGACAAGGCCTATTTGTCGTCACGTCCTTGAAGTCTGAAAGGCTCTGTGTTGCCAATATAAAGCTGCACGCTTTCTTTGTGCTCTGTTTATCAGCATGGTCAACACAGCAGGGAAATAAAGGCACGAGGTGGTCCGCCATGGCTACACCACACAAATCTGGAGCGTGGGGGGAAATGTGAGAAAGACAGAGACACTTTCCCACTCTTTGTTTCAAAATGATTTGAAAATGAATGGTGGAAAATGGAAGCTGTTGGGACAAGACAGGAAAGATGGAACATGTGGAGCATTTCTACTGGTCCACCGCTCTGGGCATGTGTGCTCTCTGCCCCCTAGTGTTCAGTAGTGTGTGTAAATGTGGGTTTCACTGCACGGATTGGGTTAAATGCGAAGAACAAGTTCCTCTGGGAGCAAGCACAGTGGGCAATAAAGTGATTCTAATTCTATTCATGAAATACTTACACAGTGTGTTCAAATGATATAGTAAACTAAAGATACACAAACATGTTGTCTACAGAAATATCTCGTTGCTAACAGAGGAAGGCCCAAGTGGCATTTCTCCGGAGTGACAAAGCTGTATCCAATACCTTGTGGATGATTTGGATTGGTATTTAGGAACCAGAACTAATCGCCTCGTTACTCTGAAAGGCAACGTCTACGATTGTGGGCAACTGCTGTGCTCTAGTTTGTTTACGCTCAGAAGCTCAGCCTCTTTTAAAGTGGACCTTTATGTTTGAGGAAACCCAAAACGACTGTTGTTTTGTATGTGGCTGGGGTTTTACTTGTCTGTACATTTTTGTTTTGCTGTTTGAATCACCACAGAAACATATTTGGAACTCGAGCTGTTTAGTTTGTAGCACTTTCGCTCTGTGTTTACTTTCATGCAGTCAGTGCTCTCCCAAATCAGTGCCGGATTCCAAATTCGGATGCAGAAATAAGCCAGTGTTGACCACCTATGGAGCAGGAATAGGGCAACATCCTCATCTCTTTTCATGCTTTTCAACGTTTGGAGTCTCTCCACCGTCCACACGCCCCCAGATGCTCAGCGAGCGAATCAGAGAGATAAAGCCTGAGTATATAGAGCTGAGACGCTTTGTCCCCCCCCCCCCATCCCCCAATTTACTCACACAGGACTTGGTAAATACATCAGTCTTTTTTTTCCAGTGCACAAGAAAAAAGTTCAAGGTAAGGAAATCGTTTCTTTTGACATGAGGCAGCACGGAAGCGCTGCAGGTAATGTCTGTGTCACACAGCTCCAGAGTCCTGGGGTTGGTGTGTTCTCCCTGCGTCTGCGTGGGTTTCCTCCAGGTGCTCTGGGTTTGCAAAATCACATTTTGGTAGTTTGTTTGGCGACTCAAATGTGTCCATAGCTGCGAGTGTGTGTCGCCCTGTGAATTACTAGCCCCCCTCCCAGTGATTCCGTGTACCCATTCCAACACTGTACTGGATAAATGGTTACAGGCCATGAATGAATGTTTATTGACATCACCCTTAATGCGTGAATGCAAGCAGATCCTCAACATTGTTCTTCAGATTAAGGAACAGTAAATGTTGTCTGAAAGAAAGCGAGTATTTTATTGAATGCAGACTGACAGGCTGCAAACGGAACGGTCAGTGAGGTCCAGCGGTGTCATACGGAGCCTGATGGTTTAATTTAAGCAATGGGAATTTATGTAAGACCTGAGGTCTCAGTGGATCATGCCATTAACGTCAATTAGTGTTCATGAGTTCCTAAGATGGGAGGAGGAGGGGAGATAAAAAAAAAAAGAGAAAAGAGAGAGAATGGAAGGGTTAATTGAATGTAATTATTTGAACTCGATAAGTGTGGGCTCATGGCTGTCCTCTCGTCCAGGCTGACGTGGCAGGGAACTGGTCATGGAGCTGCACTGGATTGCAGGAGGTGTGAAGTGATCTCTTCAACAAAGACCACGAGAGAGAGAGAGAGAGAGAGAGAGAGAGAGAGAGCACTAAAGGTCCAGTGAAAATACACAAAGAGATTCATGGGGCCAGCCAGCTTTAAAAGAGCTTGAACCAATCACGGACTAGTATTCTAAAATATGCAGATTTTTGAATTACCATTATTCGTTACACAAAAATGCTTTAAAGCTACTTTGTACATGTAATATTACACAACTGTGTGTTCATATTATTCCAAACTGCTTCATTGAATTTGAAAAATCAGCCAAAATGTAATTTCAGATTAATTTAAGGTGGAAAGGGTAGAGAAAAAAAAAAGGTGAGAACATAACCACTGTTCCATTTAATGTGGAACAAAATATAGTAATAAGCAGCAATAACATATTCGATTATCTTTAAAGGTGGAAGGGAACATCTGAGAATCAAAAAAGCCAGAATATAAGCACTGCTCCATTTAAGACGATACAAACATTTTGAATACGAAGTATGTGTTTCATCATTTAAGGTGGTATGGGGGGAAAATAGGATCCAGAATGCCCCTGCTGCTCCTATTAATCTGAAATGAGAAATGGTGGAACAGAGCATTTAAGACTTTGTATAATGTAAGTACAGATACATTTTGCCCCTTTTAAGGTGGAATGATGAATCTGAATAATAATTAATGTAGAAACCCAGAACTCCAGACTGAATTCAGGTGGAAAAACTGGACATTACATTTTTTGTTGAACGATGGCTTTAAGAAAACAAACATACAGTGAGAGGGAGGGAGGGAAGGGAGAGAGAGAGAGAGAGAGAAAGAAGGAGATGGAGAGAGACTGTCTGCACTCACAGTCGAGGCAGTTAATATAAGGTTTGGAGATAAGGCTCAGCCGACAAACATTGACAAAATCAGCCATTCCAGCGCAATGCCTGAACTGCCAATCAAACTGAGAGACAGGCCAACAATCAGCACTAACACACTGATAAGAACAGCACAGAGAGAGAGAGAGAGAGAGAGAGAGAGAGAGAGAGAGGAGGGCACAGTGTAGAGAAAAAAAAACAAAGAGAGCCAGGACAGAGTGAGAAGGAAAAGTTGCAGAGTTAAGGAAGTGTGTTTTTGCGAGAGAAGGAGAGGAGGATGAGAAAGGAGGTTACAGGGAAAGAGAAAGAGAGAATGAGAGATGAGATATAATGAGAAGTAAATGAAAGACAAGTCAAACAATGTGAGAAAGATTGAGAAAGAGAGGTGTGAGTTCAGATTAGTAAAAATAGCTCCTCGTGGTTCCTTAAGTTGCCATGGTTCTCTGTGTAACACCTGCTGCCTTTATTACAGAACTCTTCAAGAGGCGCTGAGGGTGTAACTGCTCCAGATTCATCAGACTGAAGCTCTAATGATGCTCTAGAGCAGTGGTTCTCACACCAGTCCTCAGGACCCCCACAGTATCTTTAAAACAGGTATCATAGCTGCTCTAGACTACTATCAAATGATGCTCTAGGTTCAGAGGCACATAACTAGCCTCAGGACCCCGTCATGGTTCACACTGAAGAACCTACCATTCATTGGCTCCAGCAGTAAATGAACTTCGAACCAATCTCCGGAATGTGGTCTTTAAATGGTTAAGTTCACATTATGTCCAGTGAAAACACAGATTTTAGTGGTGGATGGCTTTAAAGGAGCTTCAACCAATCACATTCATTCATTCATTCATTATCTGTAACCCTTATCCATTTCAGGGTCGCAGTGGGTCCAGAGCCTACCTGGAATCATTGGGCGCAAGGCGGGAATACACCCTGGAGGGGGCACCAGTCCTTCACAGGGCAACACAGACACACACACACACACGTTCACTCACACACACACCTACGGACACTTTTTTTTGAGTCGCCAATCCACCTACCAAAGTGTGTTTTTGGACTGTGGGAGGAAACCGGAGCACCCGGAGGAAACCCACGCGGACACAGAGAGAACACACAACACTCCTCACAGACAGTCACCGGGAGCGGGAATCGAACCCACAACCTCCAGGTCCCTGGAGCTGTGTGACTGCGACCCAATCACATTTCAGTATGCTAAAATATGCTAATGAGGGAATTACAATGCGATGGCAGAAAATTTTTATGGGCTACATTTGCTGCGCTATCTGTTCGTGGAAATACATACAGTACGTACTATTGCTGTCTCAGATTTTTTCGAATTTAATTTACTCACTCATTCATTCATTCGTGTTGTGTAACTGCTTCATCACAGTGGGTACGGAGCCCAACCTGAACAGTTTGCCAGTTCACCACAATGGATATATTGGGTGAATAACTATAAAAATAGCCCCCATTTAAGGTGGTATGGTTTAAATACAAAAACCGATCCTTCATTTCTCCTCAGCGCTGCCGCCATTTTCACTCTGTCTTTTAGTCAAACATATATAAAAAGAATGAATAATAATACTGGAATAAAAAAGGGAAAGAAACACAAAAGAAAACAAAAGAAAAAAAGGGAAAGAAACACTCCACTGCTTTAAATAAACACACAATTGAATGAACAAACACCACAAACAGCTCGGCAGGCCGCCCCTGGTCCGCGCGGCACTTAACTCGAAATTTTCCGATATAGAAACAAAACCGTCAAACAAACAAATATGTTCTACTCGGCGGGGGTGTTTGTTTCTCTCTCCCCTGCCAATGGCACTCTGTCTCTCTCAGACACACACACACACACACACGGAGAGCAACATGCCACAGGCGAAACAGAGGGGGAGAGACACAGCGAGAAAGTTCTGAGCCAAGCACAAGCGAGGAGGAAAACAAATATCAGAGGAAAAGAAAAACGCTGCCCCCTGCAGGACAGTGAAGGCAATGCATGTCCAACTCTGCACTGTCTTTGGGGTGAAGACATTGGAATATTTTTTAAAAATCCATTTTTTTCACGATTAGTCAAGTCTATTGAAATGTAGGGGTGGGATAACAAGGGGATGGAGAAACAGCTCCACCTCCTTTCACACCCATGAGGTTGGGTCTCACAGTGGAAGGAAGGATGGAAGGATTTTTTTAAAAATAAAATTCAGAGAATGTTTTCTTTACCATTTGCTGTTCTCCATTCTGTTCGCACTGGAAAAAGCTCAGGTGTTTGTACGCAGGCCTGGCTCCGTAACTAGGAAACAACATAAGTGTCTTGGTCTGAACTGGCTCAGGCATCTCTCTCTCTCTCGTTCTCTCTCTCTCTCTCTCATATGAATGTTGAAAAGCATGAAAAGAGATGAAGGTGTTGCTCTATTCCTGCTCCATAAATAGGTAACACTGACTTGTTTTTATAAGTTAAGGTGGAACTGACTCTAAATTTAGAAGAAGCGCTAAGAGCATTAAAATAAACACAGAACGAAAGTGCTACAAAACTAAACAGCTTGGGATACAAACGAGTTTCTATGGGAATTCAAACAGTGAATGAAACTGAACAGAAAGATACAGTCGCTTCTACCTCAAACACACCATTCCACCTTAAATGGTCAGGAACTTCTGAATGAACACGGAGGGGGTAGTTTGTTTTGCTGTGAGAGCAGTAGTTCCCCAGGATCGTCTATACCACCTTTAAGTCCAGAGTAAGAGTCTAATTGGAAATTAAGTAAAAAGAGGGCGGTCTCTGACTTTTGCACAGTCCTGCAAGAGTGTTGGAAACCCCCCACCCCCTCCTCACTTTGAGGAGTAAGTGAAGGGTTAAAGCTGCTGCTGCTGCTGGGTTTCGGGTCATTAGGTTCGCTGGAGCACAGCAATATGGCGCCATCAATCCCAGAAGCCCTGCACTGCCATCAATACACTCAGAGAGAGAGAGAGAGAGAGAGAGAGAGCTCCAGCCACATAAACACGACAAACGGCCACAATAAACCCCCCCACCCCCTGCACCATACAAACACTCCCCTCTCTCTCTCCATCCCTCCATCTCTCTCCATCCTCAGCTCCTTCCTTAGCAACATCACCATCCAAACATGGCGTTCCTCCTCTAGCTCTCACACCCTCCTCCATTTCTCTTCATTCCTTTCTTCTCTCATCTACTGCTCCTTCACTTCCAATGTGATCAGCCAAACATTCTCATGTCCTTCTCACACTGTCTCTCAATCTTCCAGCTTCCTTCACTGCCTCCCTCTCTCTCTCTCTCTCTGCATCCTCAACTCCTCCTCCATTCCTTAGTCCTTCTCTATCTTCATCCACAGTCCCTTCCCTTTTAGTGTCACTAGTATCTGAGGTGATACTTCCCTCACATCCATCCTGTCCTCCACCCATCTCTCTCTCTCTCTCTCTCTCAACTCCTCCACATCTTCCTTTCCATCCTGTTCAATCACACTTTACAGGGTACTTCTTTACGGCTGTCCCTTGGGCATCAAAATGAGGTGTCCAGTGCATCAAATCCTGCCTCAACATCCACACACACACAGCAGCCACCCACACACACACCTACATTAAGCCCTCGATAATTAGTTAAGTGTTACTAAGTGAGACCCCAACAACTTGAACTGCAGGTAAGTGCCTCTTCGGCGCGACCCATTTAATAAAACAAATACATTATTTAACTCTTTAAAAACACACAAATGGTCCCATATTCCACACTTTGAAAAGCTGTGAGGGGCCTCGCTCACTCAGAGCTGCTCCCAGTGACGGCAGCGCCACCTAGTGTTCAATTACTGTGGGAGACGATGGCGTTGACAAGCCACAGTGAAAAGAAATTCAGTCTATACACACACACAAACACACACACACACATATATATATATAGTGAGGGGGAGAGAGAGTGAGAGAGAAGCTTCAGAAATGAAAGCTTTCTAAGGGGCCTTTGTAGAAGCAGAAGGAAAAAGTAAAGGCAGGGTCAGCGTGCTCGGAGACTTGTGGACGTACAATAATGGACGAGCGAGTGGCGGCTTTATGGGGGAACGCTGACGCCTTTCCGTTCGCTTGAGCCAACTGCCGAGGCGCCTCTGCCTCTAATTGATCGGCATAGAAACGAAAAAGGCCGCCCGTCTGCCATTGACCAAGAAGCGGCGTGTGGAAGCTAGCCACTGACATTAAAAGCGCACAAACTAGCCACTGGCATTTAGTGCTGCGCTGAAAAGTAGGCATTCCTGAGCGTGACGCCTCAACCTCTTCTCTGCGAAGGGGTCAGCGCGACGGGCGCCGTGAAAGGAGGCGGCCTCCTCCGAATCGCTTGGGTTCCTCCGCGGACGTCTGCGCCGATCCTTTCAAGGCGGCTTACGAGTCTACATTCAGAGTCTTTCACGGCGACAAGGGCATTTAATTGGCTGACACGCGCAGGAAGAGGTCAATGGGCTAATCACGGCCAGGACACGGCGAAGAACAAAACTCGGCAGAAACGTTCCGTTCTTCTGGACCGAAGGATTGTTCCGAGTGTCCTGTATCGAAAGCACAGCACACGCCGCTCGAGCCACGGAGGCTCAGGGAAAATAACTCCAGGCTGGAAAATGAAATCTTTAACAGCTGACATTGGTAGCCCTCCCGAGGGCGAGGGCCTGCCCTGGGACTCTACGTTTCTCACCCGCCGCAGCCATAGAGGCGCACACACATTCACACGCACACATGAACATACACAAGGACAAGCGCCACAAAAAAAAAAGCTCCTAGAGAAGTCCCTGCTCTTCACAGTGAGTAGTTTTTGACCCACTAGGGTCAAGGAGACTTTCACATGGACCAACAAGCAGGCTGCTGATGTTTTATGCCCGTCTGCCAAGGCACAAAGGCTGCCAAGAAAGTACAGCCGTGCCAGAGCGCCGGAACTGAAATTCCTACAAAAGTGAGTGCTGTAACATTGCTTCCATCCTGGGCTTAGGGAAAAACACTTCACTGATTACTGTAGTAATGGCTTCTTAAAGATTTCAAAATGGGCCTGAGCTCAGATTATGTATCGGTATTGAGGCAGAATCAGCAGAAAAGGCTGGATAATGCTGGGTCTGCTGTTCCAAGGCCAGGTGTGATCGCAGAACAAGAAAATCAAAAGGGACAACCAGAGAAATTCAGAGCTGGATGTGGGTGGGAATGTAGCGCAACTAGGGTGCGATCACGAAACAAGTGCAATGCCTCATGAAGCAGACCTGAATGTAGGGGGCGCTGGTGAGTTCATCAACACTAACCAACAAGCCAGCTCTCTAGCCAATACCCGGGTGTGTTCTAGCTCCGCCCATAATATGGAGGATGCACTGGGATGTGTCTTCTGTAGACTTGAGCGAGTTAGATATCCCAGAATGCATTTCACACCAACCACGGCGACAGTGACTCATCGAGTACACCGCCGTTCCAATTACATAACGACCACAGCGTCCTCTGGAGTTGTTACTCGCTGAGATTGTACGGCAGTTCAAACTTGCCGTAATTTGTATTTCCAACCTCAGCAGTATTGTATTGAGCCGCGGAGACTGTGGCTGTTTCTCAACACAGTAGTGCTGAGGTTGGTGCGAAATGCATTCTTTGAACTGTACTTGGCTAGATGTGGACTTCTTAATGGAACAGTACTTGGGCTGAGACTGCTGACATTTGTTCAGGAGTTTGTACAACCAAGTACAGCAGTTTGAACATGATGTACTTTGTATTGACAAACATCCCCTGTAATCTGTTACGGCTGAAAGTCAAAAAAACATGTAAAGGACTAATAAAAATAACACATTCAAAAAATTAAAAGGAACGTGATCAGATTTGGGTTATTTGCTCCTTGGGGGTCGGGGGGGTTTCTCTGTGTGCACAAACTCACAAGGACAATGTAAATGATGGAGATTATTTTAATGATGTACAAAAAAACTACAACAAAAAATTTCCAGTTATCACAAATAAAATATAAACACGGAGCAAAAATAAGAGCCCATTCTATTCATTTAACTTTCTGACAACCTTCAGAACTTTTCTGATTACTTCAGATCCGAACACACACACACACAGCACACTTACAGAGCAAGTGGCTGGAAATTCAAGAAATGAATTTACATTTTTTGCTGTAAACTGTAAAATGTAGCTGACATTCAACTGCCACCTCCCTTTCAAAGATGGGGTTACTCTCAGCAGGAAGCATTTTCCTTCACTCTTCACTCCCCTTCTCCAGGGTTTTTCCTGTAAGGAATACCCTCCAAACCCAACTGGAGCGTCTTCACGTTTGTAGAAAGTGAAATGTACCTCCTGCTGCGGAGTCCTTCACCAGAAATAACTCCCTTCCCATGGTCTCTTTGGAAAACAGCGAAGTCCAAGTTCATTCCATTTAAGTCTCTGTCCGAGTGTTGCTCTTATTTCATGAATAAATAAAATGACCAAAGCCAGACGAGGTGGGGGCGGGGCTTATGCGGCTGATGTTACACCTAGATGTCACAACAAACAACACGTTTACCAAGTTATTCAGCCTTCAGCAGGTTCGCCTCGCCCACTTTTATCGAAGTTATACAGAGTGTTTCACTGTGTAAAAATTGAACGTTATAAAAGTAGAATATAAGGACAATATTTGGACGATTAAAGTCTGATTAGATTCAAATCAGATTAATTAAGACAGACTAGGACATTTAGGAATGGAGTGCATTAAATCGTATCTGTTTCTTTTGAATTCACTTGAACACCAGGCTTAATCATTAGTATCAGATTAGTATTTAGTCTTGAGGTGTTTTATGCAGTAGTTTAAGGAGTCAAAATGACAGAGGCCTCTTGCTTACTGTGATATTGGACAGTGCTGACACCGAGTTTAAGTTAGCTGCCCTAAGTCCTTAAGCGGTAAGCAAGCTTTCTCAGTTAGCCCGATAATAGAAGCCCGAGATCATCACTGTCTAGACGTAGTAGGAGAGCTGAGGGGCATATCCACCGGACGGTCCTGGCCATAAGTTAAAGGGATAACTGAAAATCCTGCTTTGTGAGCCATCACCCTGATGTAACTTGGCAGATCTGCAGTTTCCGTCTTCAGGTCTTCAGTTGGAGGTGACCTGCGAGGACGAGCTGCTGCTACCCGAGCTCTTGGAGCTCTTCTGCCCCCTGCTGGCACTGGCCTGACGCTGCACTCTCTGGCTGGACCCGTCTCGGCCGGATTTCTCTCCGTGAGCAGCGCCAGATTTACTGCGTACTACAGAAAACACATCACACAAACGTTAGCAGATGCACGTCCGTCAAGAGTGGGTGGTAATTATTTGTTGCACCCTCTAGTGCCCAGACCCACCCACATGCAACATGGTTTATGGAGCTGGTTGACTTACACACACTTGGCTTGTCCCGTTTCATGCGCCACGATGATACAAGCGTACAGTTTTGGTTAAAACAGCACAAGGAACACAGTACGGACACAGGCCATGCATCTGAAAGGCTTCCTTTAAAAGGACAATTCCACCAACATAATGCTAACCACAGAATCTGTAGGTAAAATTCATGCATCAAGGAGTGGTTTAATGGCAATTGTTGAAATAAGCTAGGCCAAAGACACAGGCATGTTAGCGACATTAGCATTTCAGGAGAAGAACTCCTTTAAGCCGTGGAGTGTTGTCCGCAGTTAAAATGAAGCATTCCTTTAAAACAGATGATGGCTACATGATATGAGGTTAGCGGTCAAGATGGAGAGCTCCTTAAGCCGCAGCAGTAGCCCATGGTTTGAGGTGGAGTCCATGAGTTGTCTATAAACACAGTCTAATGAGGTGTTATTTCCTGTTTAAATCTGAATACGTTTCCCCACAGAAACGGTCATGCAATGGTGAACATCCATAATGAGACTACGAGGTTATTTCAGACTAAGATATATCACAAGGTCACATGATTCTTAACTGTTAATTCAGCAGGTGTGGTTTGTAAATGAAAAGTGAAGAAATGGAGGTGCAGGCTTCAGACGGGACTCGTGTTGGGATTAAAGAGGAATTCCTAAATACATGACATCACACCGAAAAAACATGCACTGAGCTGAAAGTGCGGTAGACGATGGGTGAAAAAGCAACAGAACAAAAGGTAAAGTGAAAGAGTCTTGAGGGAAAATAGAGAGAGAAGATGGAGATGAAAATATGAAGGCGGAGGTTGTGAAACTACAAAAGGAACGTGAAGAGTGAGAGGTGCCGATGGAGGAGTGAGAGATGGAGGGAGGACCTTGAGAGAGAGGAGAGCTCTGGTCCCCAGGGCCGTAGACCACTATCTTAGCCCCTCCCCTCTGAGGGCGGGCAGCAGGGCCTGTGGGCGGGGCCTGAGGAGCTGTTTTTTTACTGCTCTTTTCTGAGACCATAGAATCCTCTTCTTCAGGATGTTTTTCGTGGACATACAGACACAGAGTGTACAAACACATGCCACAAAACAGGGAAGAGAATCAGAAATTAAAACGGAAGAGACCGAAGGATATAAAATTACACTGCTGTAATCATCTGTAGTCGCAGTACTCATGCGAGGCAGGTTGTATTTAATGGAGTAAACATACTGAAATGATCGCAGCTCGGAATAACCTAAAAAATTTGAGCAGTGCCCATTTGGTGTAATGTCTTGTTTTAATATCAAATATATTGAATTTTGTCAAAATGTTTGTACAGAAACAGTGGCAAGCGACAGTCAAGCCTTGCACTGCGTTCTCCATGTCATTCTCTTTAGTCTGTATTTGGCTTACAGCTGTTACAGAGTGAGGAAGGAGGTTATTCCAGAAGGTGTTGACAGGAGGAAAGAACAAAAAAGCAGAAGCACACCAAAGGAAAAAAAAGTGTTTGTTGTTTAACATCAGGAGCAGTGATGTCACAATCACAGCACCACTTTGGTGCATTGTGCTTAGTGCTATATTTTTAAACTCAAACTCATCACAGCATGCATTTTTAATGAAGAATGATGCGTAGTGAGGGTATAAACAATTATATAAGCCTAACTGGTCCCAGCCGTCTTGGGTTTATTTTTAATCATGTTAGTGTTTTGAGGATGTGGAAATAGCCCAGTTCTTGTATGAAGGAATATGGCTCAGTGGAAGAGTGTTTTCGACTTGGAAATGGTTTGGTTACAAAATATCAGATGTTCAACAAACCACAGTAATATGTGAGATACATGTGAAGCCTGTAAAAACAAAGGGAGAAACACAACTAATCTGTTTCAGCACCTCAAACAAAAAGCACCAGTCCACTTTGAGGAAAGTCAGAAACATTCGGAAAGTACTGAACATTTGAAACGGTTTCTGCTAATATAAAATGTTCACGTTTATTTTGTTGCATTGGTATGTTCTTGAAATTAATATTTATTTATTCATTCATTGTCTGTAAGCGCTTATCCAGTTCAGGGTCGCAGTGGGTCCTACCTGGAATCATTGGGGGCAAGGCGGGAACACACCCTGGAGGGGGCGCCAGTCCTTCACAGGGCAACACACACTCACACGTTCACTCACACCTACGGACACTTTTGAGTCGCCAATCCACCTACAAACGTGTGTTTTTGGACTTTGGGAGGAAACTGGAGCACCCGGAGGAAACCCACGCAGACACAGAGAGAACACACCACACTCCTCACAGACAGTTACCCGGTGGAAACCAATGCAGACACAGGGAGAACACACCACACTCCTCACAGACAGTCACCCGGAGGAAACCCACACAGACACAGGGAGAACACACCACACTCCTCACAGACAGTCATCCGGAGGAAACCCACACAGACACAGGGAGAACACACCACACTCCTCACAGACAGTCACCCGGAGGAAACCAATGCAGACACAGGGAGAACACACCACACTCCTCACAGACAGTTACCCGGAGGAAACCAATGCAGACACAGGGAGAACACACCACACTCCTCACAGACAGTCACCCGGAGGAAACCCACACAGACACAGGGAGAACACACCACACTCCTCACAGACAGTCACCCGGAGGAAACCAATGCAGACACAGGGAGAACACACCACACTCCTCACAGACAGTTACCCGGAGGAAACCAATGCAGACACAGGGAGAACACACCACACTCCTCAAAGACAGTCACCTGGAGCGGGAATCGAACCCACAACTTCCAGGTCCCTGGAGCTGTGTGACTGTGACCCTACCTGCTATTTCTCCATAAATATAGTAATTGCAGTAATACCCTGAAATACTGTGATATTATTTTGAACCCCTACCAGCAACATTAGCCATGAGACAACAGATTTGTGGGCGAGGCCTGGATCAAGCAAATCAAATCACAACCATGGTTTGGTATCACGGCCCAATTATTCAAAACGATACGAAAGTGTGTTGCCTGCTTCAAGTTTTATTTAAGGACAGATATCTCAAGACATTTGGTGACACACTAAAAGCCTAAAGACATTGTCTCTGAAGGGTCTCAGGATGTAGAGTGATATTACTTACAATAACAGCAAATGAAATCAGAGAGTCTTATAACCTGTCCCTTGCTTATGAGGTCCTCAGATGTTTGATTAGTTCAGAAAGTGATTAACATTGTCTCTGAGAGCCCAGACTGAGATGTTGACTGACCTCTGGTCTCTGAGGGGGCAGTTGCTGTGTGGGACGTTGTCGATGTGTCGCTGACGGACGTGTCGGAAATTTTCTGACCTGCGCACATCGCCTTTAGGGTCTGGAACACAGCCAGTGGTGCTACATTCATTTTCAGAAGGTCCACAATTATCCTGCAAGATCAAGAAGAAACACTTATCTTTATGATTTAACTTGATATGGCCTCCTTTAAAGTAGATTATCAACAGGGTCAAAGATTTAAATCCAGCATGAATCTGTAGTGTATAATTTAACTGTCTGTCAGTAATAGTAGTAGAGTGATTTTAATCCAGTGTGAATCCCCACGGAGGAATCTGAGAAATGTAAGGAAACTATTGTTTTATCCCAAACCAGTCGGCCTGTCAAATCAATTAGCATCACGCTCTTTACAATATCACAAACAGAATCTCCATTTCCAAGTCCACTCACTTAAAAACCTCCTGGTCCATGACTATCCCGGCAGCTTGGGTGAGCTCAAAGAGTTCCATCTCCTCCGCATTCAGCACCTTCTTCTTTTTCATGCTGTATTTCTGCACGTTTCCACTGACAGAAACACTCAGAGACGGAGAGTCAGGAGCGACAGGCATCGTGCCTGGCTGCGATGTGTGGGACGTCATCGGGTAGCAGGCAGGACCTTGAAAAGTGTCATAGTTTAAACCATTTCATAGAAACACATCTAACTGAATTCACACTGCAAGGGATTTTAGTGCCTGCATATGTTGCAGTATATGCAACAAAACATCAACACATTCCAAGATCTGTGCTTTAAAAATAATTATAAAAACACACAAAAGAGAGACGAATCCCTGATAAAGCATCTAAAGAGACTGCTGAGCTTAACCACAATATCCTGAGATTAGAAAACACTGCGACCTGGAGGTTGTGGGTTCGATTCCCGCTCCGGGTGACTGTCTGTGAGGAGTGTGGCGTGTTCTCTCTGTGTCCGCGTGGGTTTCCTCCGGGTGACTGTCTGTGAGGAGTGTGGCGTGTTCTCTCTGTGTCCGTGTGGGTTTCCTCCGGGTGACTGTCTGTGAGGAGTGTGGCGTGTTCTCTCTGTGTCCGCGTGGGTTTCCTCCGGGTGACTGTCTGTGAGGAGTGTGGCGTGTTCTCTCTGTGTCCGCGTGGGTTTCCTCCGGGTGACTGTCTGTGAGGAGTGTGGTGTGTTCTCCCTGTGTCCGCGTGGGTTTCCTCCGGGTGACTGTCTGTGAGGAGTGTGGTGTGTTCTCCCTGTGTCTGTGTGGGTTTCCTCCGGGTGACTGTCTGTGAGGAGTGTGGTGTGTTCTCCCTGTGTCTGCGTGGGTTTCCTCCGGGTGACTGTCTGTGAGGAGTGTGGTGTGTTCTCCCTGTGTCTGCGTGGGTTTCCTCCGGGTGACTGTCTGTGAGGAGTGTGGTGTGTTCTCTCTGTGTCTATGTGGGTTTCCTCCCACGGTCCAAAAACAGACGTTGGTAGGTGGATTGGTGACTCAAAAGTGTCCGTAGGTGTGAGTGAATGTGTGAGCGTGTGTGTTGCCCTGTGAAGGACCTGCCTTGCGTCCAATGATTGGAGGTAGGCTCTGGACCCACCACGAACCTGAACTGGATAAGGGTTACAGAATGAATCAATCTCAACACACCACTCCACCACTGGTGTACAGCTTGAAAGCCCCACCCTACAAGGTAAAAGGATTGGTTCCTTAGATTTATAACATAAAAAACTGATTTTCTGAATCCTTGTCTTTGTAATGCTGAGGTTTCAAAGTGGACATACTCAGCCGTGGCGCTGCCTTCGTATTTCACTTATGTTTTCTTGTGTATAAACAAATCCAAACACATGCTAACAAATTTAAAAAGCTAGCAAATTTATACTAGACGGGACCTTTAAGAGAGAGACTAATACATTGCTGATAGAAACAAAGGCTGTTCTTATTAAAACTTGCTGATACAATACAACGATATAAAGGCAGTTTTGAAAAACTACCTAAATTACTGTAAATAGACTATTAATACCATTCTATTTCAGCTGAGCCATTTTATCAACATTATTAAGCAGAATATAGCTTCTTATTAGAAGTGGCCGTTCCACCTTAAACAGTGCAGTTACCTTCTGGCGCCTCCAGCTCATAATGTAGCCGCTATCTGCACTGTTTAAGGTGGAACAAGACATTCCAATAAAAAGACTGTTTCTGCTTCATTTCTCAGCTTTACAAAACCACAAGAAAATACAGAATTGATAGGTTCGTAATACTGTGGCCTACTACTTTATATATACTTTATATTTTTCAAAATCCGTAATATTCCCAGTTAAAGCGTATTTTAGCTTAGCATAGTTCGAAGAAAATATGAGTAAAGATGCATTTACAGGGAAATTACAATGACAGCAGAAAGATACGTTTCATATATGTGGTCTAACAATGGGAAACACGAGAAACAACCAACAGAAAGAGTATATTTATTACATATAATTTGGCAAAGTACTCACAGCGTCTGTAAACGAGGCAGACTTTCTCACTGCAGCTTTACTTTACCGCTTTCTAGTGGAGCACAGAGGAAGAGCAGCAACATTCTCCCACCAGCCATAACATTAAAGCCACCTCGATACACTCACTGTCAGTTATATCAGAGCATTTACTCCTGCAATTACAGACTGTAGTTCTGTTCCTTTGTATAAGTTTTTAGCTCCATTCTCCCTGTCTCTGAAGGGTCAGGAGCCGCAGTGTGTCATTCTCAACGCATGGATCAGACACAGCAGCACAACTGGAGTTTTTAAACCCCTAAGAGAATAGTTCACCAACCACAGCGTCCTGTGGGCAGGGTCCTGTGACCACCGATGAAGGCCTAGAAGACGACCAACACAAACTGCACAGCGACATATGACTGTCTCCGACTTTACATCTACAAGGTGGACCAACGGGGCATCTCTGTTTAATAGAAAGGACAGTGACTCCAGCAACACTGCTGTGCTTGAGACTAGACAGTCAGGGTTGGTTGACACCATGAGAAATCCCCATGGTGGTATGCGTAATGCATGCTGGGTACTGTTGTGACAGAACACCTGCACGAAGCTGAGGCTACAGCATTGTTTACAGGGTGGTGAATAAAGAACCAGGCGTATGGAAGTACTTTACTGACAGAGGTTCAAGTAAAATTTAAGTGCAAAACTTTAACAGATTTTTTTGTTCTGCATTGCCACACTTACCATCCCAAACATTAATATACAGAAATACAAACAGAGGTAGATAGAGACAGACTAAGATGTATTTTATTGAGCTCCCAGGGGACATTTGCAAGTTCTGAAAAACATAACCACCCACGTTTTAACCTTACTTCTTACCTCTTTATGTCATAAAAAAATGACGTAAACGCTTGTGGGACTGTCTACTTAAAGGAACACTAGGCAATTATTATTATTTTTTTTGCTCACTGGGCTCCCCCTAATGTAATTTTTTTACCACACTTTACTGTAATCAGTGGGGAGTTAGATAGTGGTGAACCCTGAATAGTAATGACAGAGGCTCTGTTCTCCCTGTTACAGGTCAGGTGTAACATCACAATGATTTGGAGCTGTAATTTTAAGGTAGAAATACTACGTAGGGTTCCTTTAAAAGACAAGAAAAACCAACTTTAGATGATGTATCTGTTTAAACCAGGCTGTCAGGCGGCTTGGTGGCGCAACAGTTACCTTGGTGCCTTTGTTCAGTCTGTTCTCCCTGTGTCTGTATGGGTTTCCTCCTGCAGTCCGAAAACACACATGCTGGTAGTTGGTCTGGCTATTCAAAATTGACCACAAGTTTGAGTGTGTGATACTGTGTGATGGACTGGTGGTCAGTCTCGAACGTGTTCCTGTCTCGTACCTAGTGACTGAAGGGGGGGCTCGAAAAAACAATCCACATTACAGCATGTGCTCGTGTGAGGAATCTGGAGCACCTGGAGGAAACCCATGCAGACACAGGCAGAACACGGCACACTCCTGACAGAGTCTAACCCAGGATGAAGACTGAATGGAGGATCCTTACAGCACCTGCTGGGCCACAAAATATCATGGCAAGTGACATGTAATCAGCTTAATGTTTTTATTGTTTGTTCGTTTGATAAGTGTTAGAAGTTGGAAATAGCAAACAAGTTGTGACCTAAAATAAATCGAACAGACTAAAATAAATAGAATAGTATGCTCTACAACATCAGCAATATTTGTTCAGCATCTTTGAAATATCAGCAGTCACACAGCTCCAGGGACCTGGAGGTTGTGGGTTCAATTCCTGCTCCGGGTGACTGTCTGTGAGGAGTGTTGTGTGTTCTCCCTGTGTCTGCGTGGGTTTCCTCCGGGTGACTGTCTGTGAGGAGTGTGGTGTGTTCTCCTTGTGTCTGCGTGGGTTTCCTCCGGGTGACTGTCTGTGAGGTGTGTGGTGTTTTCTCCCTGTGTCTGTGTGGGTTTCCTCCGGGTGACTGTCTGTGAGGAGTGTGGTGCGTTCTCCTTGTGTCTGCGTGGGTTTCCTCCGGGTGACTGTCTGTGAGGAGTGTGGTGCGTTCTCCTTGTGTCTGCGTGGGTTTCCTCCGGGTGACTGTCTGTGAGGAGGGTGGTGTGTTCTCCCTGTGTCTGCGTGGGTTTCCTCCGGGTGACTGTCTGAGGAGTGTGGTGTGTTCTCCTTGTGTCTGCATGGGTTTCCTCCGGGTGACTGTCTGTGAGGAGTGTGGTGCGTTCTCCTTGTGTCTGCGTGGGTTTCCTCCGGGTGACTGTCTGTGAGGAGGGTGGTGTGTTCTCCCTGTGTCTGCGTGGGTTTCCTCCGGGTGACTGTCTGTGAGGAGTGTGGTGTGCTCTCCCTGTGTCTGCGTGGGTTTCCTCCGGGTGACTGTCTGTGAGGAGGGTGGTGTGTTCTCCCTGTGTCTCCGTGGGTTTCCTCCGGGTGACTGTCTATGAGGAGTGTGGTGCGTTCTCCTTGTGTCTGCGTGGGTTTCCTCCGGGTGACTGTCTGTGAGGAGTGTGGTGTGCTCTCCCTGTGTCTGCGTGGGTTTCCTCCGGGTGACTGTCTGTGAGGAGTGTGGTGTGTTCTCCCTGTGTCTCCGTGGGTTTCCTCCGGGTGACTGTCTGTGAGGAGGGTGGTGTGTTCTCCCTGTGTCTGCGTGGGTTTCCTCCGGGTGACTGTCTGTGAGGAGTGTGGTGTGTTCTCCCTGTGTCTGTGTGGGTTTCCTCCCATAGTCCAAAAAACACACGTTAGTAGGTGGATTAGTGACTCAAAAGTATCCGCAGGTGTGAGTGTGTGAGTGAATGTGTGTGTGTGTGTCGCCCTGTGAAGGACTGGCACCCCCTCCAGGGTTTGTTCCTGCCTTGCGCCCAATGATTCCGGGTAGGCTCCGGACCCACCGCAACCCTGAATTGAATAAGCGCTTACAGACATTGAATGAATGAATATGCCATTAACAAGAGCAGGTGAACAGTTACACCAATGTGTATTTAATGTGAATTTGCACATAAAGAATAAGAAACAGTAAATTATTCTATCTAATACTGTGCAGCACTTCTTCACGGAGAAGATCAGATAACTATCAGATATGTGATGAGTGAAATATAAAATTTGAACCTAGTCAGAGAGCCAAAGAAAATTGTATTTTTTTTTTTCACTTTAAGGAAAATTGTCTTTTGGAAACTGTAGGCATCAGCTAACACGTGAGACTTTAATGTCACTCGTCCCTCCACAATCGTCTTCTGAACTGCGCTTCCTGGACACCACAGGGACGTCCTGTTTAGCGTCCATGTCCTGGGAGGTGTCCGCTAACGCTGTGTCTGACCTGGGCACAATAATCCCAGAGAGGGTATCGTCCTCCAGCAGGTGCCCCCTCAGCTCCTCCTGCTGCGGCTGGAGCTGCACATCTACGACCTCCAGTCCGGGTAGAGCAGTCTCCCCTTTCGCCTGGGCCTGAGACTCCTCGGCTTTGGCTCTGAGCTCCGTCGCCTCTGTGTGGCCGTTCAGGGGCAGGACACTAGTCTGAGGATTTAGCTCGTGCCTCAGTGAAGCCAGCTGAGCCTCCAGCAGCTCTTTATGCTGGGCCTGTAGACTCTCCATCTGAAACATAGTCACCAGACAATCTGCTCTGTGTTTAGTGGTTCGGTGCTGCTCTGAAATAAATGTCCCACTACAGAAACTCACCAGTTTGGCCACTCTGTTCTGGCTCTGCTCTGGACACTGATACGCCTGCAGCTCCTCATACATCTTCACATTCGACTGAACCAGACTCACAACCTTAATAGGAGAGTGTAAGCAGTGTGAGCAGCAGGTTTCTGAGTCACTCACCCAGAACATCTTAGATACCACAGCAAGGAATGAGAAGGGAACATGAACACACACACACACACACACACACACACACACACACACACACCTGTTCTTTGAGCTGTTTAATTTCAGCCTTTAGCGTTTTCTCCATGCTCTCTTTTTCCTGCCGCAGAGTGTCTATCTGCTGATTGAGCTCCAACAGGCGTTTCTCAAAGTCCAAGCTCTGAAACACATCCCTTACATTACGCTTTGTCTCGTGGTGCTAGGCAAAACACAATGATTGTGAAAGTGTTAGTGTTATAAACCTGCTGCCTGTACCTGTTCAGTAATGAGCCCTGTGGCCTCGTCATAGATCAGATTGCCCGTCTGTCTGTCCGGGTCCATGAGAACCAGCATCTGAGTTCGCTCTGATGCATGCTGGGAAGAGCCCACTTCCTCCTCAGCACCGAGGGGAATGCCATTACTCTCGCTGTCTTCCTTCAAACACAGGAATCAAGAGAAGGTCATAAATACCAAAGCTATCCAAACAGGAGCAGCACTGAAATGTTGTGTAACAAATTACAACCTGTGGTCGGTGAAAAAGGCCTCTGTAACTGTGGACTGAGTTTTGGGTTTCGTTCCAATTCACACCCTACAAAAGGAACCCATGACTTGATCTGACTTCCATGACTATTCCTTTCTGGAAGTGGTCACTATGACGATATGTCTTTGTTATCACATAAATGATACTTTTCAAATACAAAAGGGTAGTAACAACACAAACTGCACTGTGACAGGTGGGTCCAGAGCCTACCTGGAATCATTGGGCGCAAGGCGGGAATACACCCTGGAGGGGGCACCAGTCCTTCACAGGGCAACACACACACACACACACACACACACACTTCTGAGTCGCCAATCCACCTACCAACGTGTGTTTTTGGACTGTGGGAGGAAACTGGAGTGCCCGGAGGAAACCCACGCAGACACAGGGAGAACACACCACACTCCTCACAGACAGTCACCTGGAGGAAACCCACGCAGACACAGGGAGAACACACCACACTCCTCACAGACAGTCACCCGGAGGAAACCCACGCAGACACAGGGAGAACACACCACACTCCTCACAGACAGTCACCCGGAGGAAACCCACGCAGACACAGGGAGAACACACCACACTCCTCACAGACAGTCACCCGGAGAAAACCCACGCAGACACAGGGAGAACACACCACACTCCTCACAGACAGTCACCCGGAGAAAACCCATGCAGACACAGGGAGAACACACCACACTCCTCACAGACAGTCACCAGGAGCAGGAATCGAACCCACAACCTCCAGGCCCCTGGAGCTGTGTGACTGCAACACTACCTGCTGCGCTACCGTGCCACCCAACAAGTCAGTTATTAAATATATTATTAAATAAATAATATTGCATAGTGAACTGTCTTTTTTTTTGTATTTCGGAGCAAATAAACTCTTAATACTCTTTAACTCTTAAGCTAAGATAGATCTCATTTTCTCAGGTGCCTACAACCTTTGCACAGTACTGTATATGGCATGTAACCTATTGTGTATTTTGAAAAGCGAACGTCGAGTTCTGTGATGTTATACATTATCCACCTCCACATTGAAATTTAAATCTATGCCGACCTTAGGCTCGTCAGTGAGTAAAGTGCTGGCCTCTGTGTCTGAGGTGGTCAGTATGGGCTGAGCCACAATGGATCCCACAGCAGTAGCGGCAGCGTCCACACACGAGTCCAGACTGATCGCCAGACCACTGTACGCTTTCACTTGAGCCTCTGGAGTGCCACTGTAATACTGCCTGCAGTTCACATCCTGAGCACACAAAAACAAAACAATGCATGGGAATATGATATATATATATATATGGCATATTCATATTTTAGACAGAGTCAGATGTGTCACTCCAGATCTGAGGGGTGTTACACTCTCAGAAAAGCAGTCACTACAGTGGTACCTTTTGCTGTCACTGTGATGATACCCTCAATGGTAAATATTCTGTACATTTTCATACCGTACCCTCCATTAACGGCAGATTTATAAGTTGTGTTGATTTCATCTTTTAAACTAATATTAGAATGGACCTCTATTTTTTTTTTTCCATGTCACAGAAATCGTAGAAGTGCGGAGCCTGCTGAAGGCAGAGCCAGGTTCAGTGCATGTTAAACCCATTCACTGTTATGACCTTCTGAGTCTCAACTGCCCAACCCTGCTGTTCACACAGAACAAAGACGATCAAGGCAGCCAACAGACCTCACAACCTTCTGGCTCTACGACCCCTCTTAGTGTGTGTACTTTCACACTCGCGAGTACACTGACGTTCTGTCGTTCACTCAGAGCCGGTCAAGTGCACTTGACCTCGTGCATACAAGTATTAAGGCTGGAAAACAGTCTGAAATGGCCTCTGAATTGCTCAGGGTCCATTTTGCCATAGTGCTGAGGGTCTATTAAATATTATAAGGAGCGTGTTCAAGGTGATGTGCGCTCCTCCGGTGATCTTTGTGCCGGGATGTATTTCAGAAATGCAAAAGCTATCTCACCTGCGTGACCTGAATTTGAAAGGTGGTGTGTGGGTTTCGGAAGTGCGTCTTGTAGTGCTTGATGGCCTCGTCCCTCCTGTTGAAGCCGTTCCGGCAGCGGTAGCAGTGCCAGTGAGCTCCTTTAAACCTCTTCTCTCCTTTAATGGTGCCCACGATCTCACAGTGGTTACAGCAGCGCAGCACCTTCAAACCTGATGGGCGAGGTAAAGAGTAAATAAGGTTCGCACTTTCACACACAGCACTAGGACGTGTGCCTCTCACGTTTATTTTCCCTATTTTGCAGTGTGACTTCTGTGCTCATTTTCAGCTCTGCGGGATGTAAATTGCTGAGAAACAGATCTATTTTTTTCCTTCGCTGTCTTGGAAACCCCTCGTGTCATTATAGCGTCATTCTGAATTTTGTTGCATAACAGGAATATTTAGTCACCCTTCTGAACATTATAATTACAGAAACAGATAATGGATAATATTTAAATAATACTCAGATTTTCATATCTCCAGCTAATCATTAGCCAGATGTTCCAGATGAGCAGACACTCAGACTGGCTCCAGTGTCCTCCAGTGTCCTCTCAGTGCTGGGAAACTTTGGGAAATTGTGGCGCAACAAGTCCCCGGATAAGCTCCGGACCCACTGTGACCTTGATCAGGGTGAAGCATTTACAGACGATGAATGAATGAATGCAACGCCAGCCGTTTAAACCCCTACCTTGTGTTTACAGAGATACAGAGATAGGTTTAGTGACTGTCAACGAGAAACATGAGTGAATGAAGAGCTATATACAGAAATATTTGGATGGTATAAAGCTGTCCTTTGGGTTGGATGTGTAGATCAGACATAAGGAATATATATATATATATTTTTTTTTAATCAATAACACTAATTTATAAAACAGCAAATATTCAAATTAAAATACATCACCATCATAATTTATATTCTCATACCACCTTTCTACTCTATGACCAAACGTTTGTAGATGTTTGTTCTTCCAGCTTTTCTTCTAACAATTCCAATTATGCATAAAGTAACCCAGCATCACCTATGCATTCAAGTACTGTTCTGAAATAGTTTCTAGTTTAGTTTAGTACCATTTGCAGTATTTTGATGACATACATTGGGATGTTAATCAAACCTACATTTCTTTCTGATCCTGAATATTTAAATAAGCCATTATCTGCTGATATCAGCCACCCCTAATAGACAAAAATGGTTTAAGCGTCTGTCTCACCTGCGAAGTCGATGCCCTTGTCGACATGTTTGATGCGGAAGTGCGCTCGGAGGATGACGGGGTCCTGATAAACCTCACCCACTGTACACAGCGGGCAGTGCATGTGGACGCCCTTCTCGCGTCCATCACATTTCTCATCCTGACACAGGACAGGGATGTAACTGTGCTCCGTCCCCCTGATCCGCACTGAGGGGTGGGCCTGCAGAGAGAGAGAGAGAGAGAGAGAGAGGGAGAGAGAGAGAGAGAGAGAAGGCAGGGAAGGATGGACCAACAATTAGTTTGTGTATTTATTTAAAATGCTATTTAAGTTTGTATGGCTACAGTAAATTCATTCATTCATTCATTCATTCATTGTCTGTAACTGCTTATTCTATTCATGGTCACAGTGGGTCTGGAGCTTATTTACACACGTTGGAGGGTGTGCCAGTCTTTCGCAGGGTGACTGACACACACACACACACACACACCTATGGAGAATTTTGAGTAGCTATCTTTGGAGTTTTTGGACTGTGCAAGGAACCCGGAGGAAACCCACGTGGACACAGTGAGAACATGGCTACAGTAAATTTATCTTATCAAATAAATGCAATAATTTCTGGTCCAATTTCAATTTTATTTAATATATTTATGTTTTGTGTGTGTTTTCATTTTCTGTAAAAGGATGCAATAGCAACAGGAAGTTAACAATAATTACGAGTGGTTTGCACTGGATTTTATTTATTTATTTATTTATTTATTTTAGATATTAGCTGACATGATTTTTAAAGTATTAAATGGATAACCGAATGGGAATTGTCTAAAACTGAAACACACACACACACACACACACACACACACACACACACAGAATTAGTGTTATAATTTTGAAAGTCGATGAAATAAGCCTTTAAATGCACTATGTAGTGATATACTATGTACACATTCTGTTTACATCTGCTACATTGAAAAATATAAAAAAGAATTGAAATGCTGGTGAAATTTCCCTTTGGAAATACTCAATGTTTACCTCTGCACCACTGAATTAAACACTAAATAAGGCATATCCCTATAAATTATGGTGTCATTATCTTCATGTAGACTACTTCACAACGCAACATTAACGTAAAAATGTTTTTTAAAGTGTCCAAAGTGTCAGAAATAGAAGGTGTAGAAGTTAGCCAGGCGCTTGTTGTGAAAACATTGGTAGTTACGTTGCGTAGGTGAGTTAGTGAATCGCTTGCTTAACGAATGTAACCGATATAACAAAACGATAGTGACATCCGTACATTACGTAAACTGAGCAGCTGTCGCTGCGTAACTCGATACAAGCAGACTGAGTAACGTAGCCTCGCAGAAAGGCTTAAATATCACGGTTTACAAATATTCTCTGGGTTAAATACTCACTACAAAAGTCGCCATGGTCCGCGGTGAACTTTACTGAGAAACTCCACACAAAGCTGAGTATCGGCGGCTCCGCGGTGTAACCCTGTCAAACATTTTAACACCGGTATGTGTGGTTCGTCATCGGCTTGTGTACGTGCACACATACACACCTACAGATACACGCACTTGGGGGCGTTCGAATCGAAGCAGTTTAGGGCACTTAAAAGAGTGAAGGCCACTTAGAAGGGTAACCATTTTGAAGTGTGTTACCAAACGGCCTCGTAGTGCTTTAAGTGCTTTACTTCTGAAAGCGAGGATTATACAGGGTACCCACAGAAACGAATTACAGTGAAAGTTTAACCGTTTGTTAAAAAAAAATTCTAAATACATTTTTAAGTCACAATAATGAGAACTTCATGGCATTATACTAAGCCAGAATACTATATTTTAACGATAGTATATATTAAGTCATTACCATGAGGTATAAAGCCACAAGTATAACCTATTAAACTATTACCTATCATTATTATTAGATATAGCCTGTTTCATAAATTGATTTATATGTTTTTCTATCATCTCACAGAGACCGTTAAACAGGAAGGGGATGTAGCTCAGTGGTAGAGCGCATGCTTTGCATGTATGAGGCCCCGGGTTCAATCCCCGGCATCTCCAAGGAAATGTTTTCCCTTTTTGATCTCTCTTTCAAACATATATTTTATTCGTTAACGTTATAGATAAGTATATAACGTAAGAAAAAAGTGAATTCATGTTTTAAAATACTTTAATTGTTTATGTATTGTTCTTGTACGCGATATATGCTCCTCGCCACTAGAGGGAGACGGTGCAGTTGCCAGAATGTCAGTAAAGCTCAGAGCAGACCAGTCCATTACAGGGCATTTTTCAGACGTCTAAGAAAGAAAATATGAAATATAATGTCCTTAGTTTCTGCACTTTTTGAAACGTCACATTTTCCGCACATTTTTTGAAATTCTGTGGCTTGCGTGTACTGATGTACAGAGGAGAAACCGACTCTACAGCCTACTTTTTTACCTGTAAATCATCAATAAATATATAGTCTGGATGATGAAATGCACTTGTTGTTTTATTTTTTCATTCATTATTCAGCTCTTTTTTCACAAGCTAAAACTATATTTATTATTATACGTTGTAGTATAGTGGGGGCGGCAGGGTGGCGCAGCAGGTTAGTGTTGCAGTCAGACAGCTCCAGGGGCCTTGAGATTGTGGGTTCGATTCCCGCTCTGGGGGGGGTGTCTGTGAAGTGTGTTTTCTCTGTGTCTGCGTGGGTTTCCTCCGGGTGACTGTCTGCGAGGAGTGTGGTGTGTTCTCCCCGTGTCTGCGTGGGTTTCCTCCGGGTGACTGTCTGTGAGGAGTGTGGTGTGTTCTCTCCGTGTCTGCATGGGTTTCCTCGAGGTGACTGTCTGTGAGTAGTTGATGTGTTCTCCCTGTGTCTGCGTGGGTTTCCTCCGGGTGACTGTCTGTGAGGAGTGGGGTGTGTTCTCCCTGTGTCCGCGTGGGTTTCCTCCAGGTGACTGTCTGTGAGGAGTTGGTGTGTTCTCCCTGTGTTTGCGTGGGTTTCCTCCGGGTGCTCCGGTTTCCTCCCACAGTCCAAAAAAAACACATTGGTAGGTGGATTGGTGACTCAAAAGTGTCCGTAGGTGTGAATGTGAGTGTGTGTAGGTGTTGCCCTGTGAAGGACTGGTGCCACATCCAGGGTGTATTCCCACCTTGCGCCCAATGATTCCAGGTAGTCTCTGGACCCACTGCGACAGATAATGAATGACTGAATTAATGTAGTATAGTGTATATACATTTATTTAAACTGGGGTTGTTGTGGCAGTTTTGCTAGAAATAATTTTGTTTAATTATACATATATATATATATATATATTGAGCTGCCAATAAATAATTGAAGATGGGGCTTAAGGTGCAGAAAAGAGCTGTGATTCCTGTAGGCTTCTGCACAGCTGATGTAGCTTTAAATAGCCTTACAATCAAGTTCATTTCAAGGGTGACTGTCTCATTAAATCAAATGTACTTTTTAGTTAAAAGGAATCAGTGGAAAGTTGAGGGAAAAATAAGTTACCTTTCACATCTGTGCAGGAAATGTAATGAGTACATGTGCTAATGAAGCACATGTTCTGGGAGGACTAACGAGCCTCATGAAAACAGCAGGACATTGAGCATAAACTGTACGTAGAGTAGGAATTAGTGCCATTAGGCGCAGGATTATTATTGTTGAAAGGTGAGATCTGTAGCTTTGACTCAGTTCTTTATAAACAGCTGAGCTCCATATTCGTATCATGTTCGTAATCAGACGTCTTTGTATATATGCTCCTTCAGTGTTAATAGTGCCTTCAAAGAAGTGAAAGACACCCACTGCTGCACAGTCATACAATTACAGAATCTGGCCTTTGAACTTTGAACTGGTAACATTTTGGGATGACTTTTCAAATCAATTAATCAATCAAATTTGATTTATATAGCACTTTTCACAACAGAAATTTTTCACAAAGAAGCTTTACAGAGATCTGTGTCCAAGCCTCCAATGAGCAGTAAATCAGTTATTTCCAAAAACAACCAATTAGTGCCATTACATTCTCTAGACTGATCAAAAGGACAAAAGAAAGCAGTGGCTATTTCACATCTCAGAAAAAAATGTTTAAACAAAAAGCTGAACATAAAGAAGTCTATACACCTCTGCTTTAGTGTGAGGCATGTGCAAGTGTGTGTGTGTGTGTGTGTGTGCGTGTGGCAGACTAATGTTCAATACAAAATAAATTACAAAATAAAGAGTGGGAGAGAAAAATGACAGGGAAATAATAACGAGATGTAAGGTGATTAAAAAAGAAAGAAGAAATAAGAGCTGAGGCAAATGACAGAGAAAACCCAAAATCAAATGAAAAAATGTGTGTGTGTGTGTGTGTGTGAGAGAGAGAGAGAGAGAGAGAGAGAAGTGTTTGGGTAGGGTGAGTCAATATAAAGCTTGGACACACAAAAGAAATACTATTTTTCCCTTTTGTTCTCTCCAAACTTTCCACAACTCATTTCACTTCTTCGGAGCGATAAAGTGGAGCAGGGGACTTTTATTGAAGGCTCTTAGGTTCATTACCAGCGCTATACAACATAAAGTGCAAGGGCAGGGGAAGGTGCAGCTACATTTGACCTGCTTCTGAAGCAGTTGGGACTCTATTAAGGGTCCTGAATAAGATGGCGACGTGTCTCTCATTCACTGACCTCCTTCCACAGAAGGCTATTCATCTGAAGTTCACTCTAGAACCCATTAACCCTTTGGGATTGCATTTAAAAGGGTACATGCAATGGTGAATACAAATATTAAGGACAGGCTGCTTTCAGCTTAACTGAGATTCAGTCTAACTAGGATAAGAGCACAAGTCATGGTTATTTCTAACACCCGGTCTCACACCTATTCATGATATAGTCACATATTTAGGAGACTGCAATTCATGACATAGTCGCATATTTTTGACATTTTATGCGACAATATCATGATCATGAGTGTATGGGTAATTACCATAGAAACTGTCATACCCGTGCACAGTGTTATGCGACAGTAACACGACAACTAGTGTCGCAGTCAGACAGCTCCAGGGATCTGGAGGTTGTGGGTTCAATTCCTGTTCTGGGTGACTGTCTGTGAGGAGTGTGGGGTGTTCTCCCTGTGTCTGCGTGGGTTTCCTCCGGGTGACTGTCTGTGAGGAGTGTGGGGTGTTCTCCCTGTGTCTGCGTGGGTTTCCTCCGGGTGACTGTCTGTGAGGAGTGTGGTGTGTTCTCCCCGTGTCCGCGTGGGTTTCCTTCGGGTGACTGTCTGTGAGGAGTGTGGTGTGTTCTCCATGTGTCTGTGTGGGTTTCCTCCGGGTGACTGTCTGTGAGGAGTGTGGTGTGTTCTCCCTGTGTCTGTGTGGGTTTCCTCCGGGTGACTGTGAGGAGTGTGGTGTGTTCTCCCTTCATTATTATTTTATTAATTATTATTAATTCATTATTTGCTAAAATATTGAAGCAAATAATAGCTAGAGAAATGTCCTTTTCGGTATTTACCTTTTGAAAATTAGTCAAAATAACGTTAAGTGAAAGAAATGTTCTTGTTAGAGTTAAAGCTAGAGTAGGACACAATAATAAGCATTGCTTAGGAGAAATATTATAATAAAATTAGGGTGACCAGACGTCCTCTTTTTTAGACTTAAATAAATGTCCGGGCGGAATTTCACAAAAGTCCGGGATTTTGTTTTTCTAGCGCTTACATAGAACTTCGAGAAGCGTTTCGTTCACAAACTAGTCCCGCCCTCCCCTACTCCGATTGGTTCGCTTGAGTGAGAAGGGGGCGTGGTGAAGTAGCCTACAATCTTCTGATTGGACGGTCTGACTGTAGAGCTACCGTTATTGGTCGATAACCTTCTCTGTAAACATTTAATTGGTCAGTCTGCAGGTCAGTATTCGTCCACCCCGCCCCCAGGAGACGTGTCCTCTTTTTCACCATCTCAGATCTGGTCCCTAAATAAAATACTTTATGCCTTTGTTGGAATAAGAACCTATGTTATGTAATTCGTATTATGCCTTTTTCTATGTTATGAGTAATGACGCCTGTAATGAGGAGGAGTTTTCGTGTTACTGTCGAATAGTGTTTTTATGGTAACTACCCATACACTTATGATCGTGATATTGTCGCATAAAATGTCGAAAATATGTGACTATATCACGAATAGGTGTGAGACCGGGTTGTTATTTCATGTTAGCAAGTTCAGCTAATAGTACACTTAAATTTGTACCTCTGCAATTAACCCAGTGAACACACACATTCTCACACTAGTGATCAGAGGCAGTGAACACTCACTCACACATACACACCATGAACACTTTTCTTGCCTTCTAAATGTGTTCACACTTATTCACACTCACGTATTCTACTTTCCAGTCATACATTCTCTCTCCTGCATGTTCCCTTCATCTATTTCTCTCCCTCTGTTTTCATTCAGCCTCATTTATTTGCTGCTAGTCCCACGGCAGACAGTCAGCAATGAACATTGCTTTATGCAACTTACAGTGATTTCCACTCACAGAATGCATGGGAATTGACACAGATTGAAAACTGTGAAAGGCACAGGTCGTGTCCAGCCGTAGAATCCCACAAAATGGCAGCTTTTGTTTTTAGAGGCGAAAATATAATGTCTACATTGTTCACTTTGACAAAAAAGGAAAACTCATTTAAAGATCTGTATGTAGTTGTTAGCAATTAAAACTCCCTGAACTTGAGGATATTATAGTGTAATTCATTCATTCATTCATTATCTGTAACGCTTATCCAGTTCAGGGTTGCGGTGGGTCCAGAGCAGAGGCGATTGCTCTAAGACTGCAAGGGAAGCTCAGCTTCTCCTAAAATGTCCAAAAGTACATATATATTCTGTTGTGTTCAAATATATATATATTCAAATATATTCAAATATATACTGTTGTGTGCACATGTCAGTGAATAAACATGCACTACAGCGCGCTCAACTTTTGTTCAGAATCAGCTTCTTTTCACTGATAAAGACGCGTCTTTCCCGCAGCTTCACAGTGCTTTAAACAGTGAGAACGCTGAGCGTCCACAGAGTTCAATAGCGAAGCAGCGAAGTGCAGCGAAACGAGACGAGTCATTGGATAAATGCTGGGCTTTGTCCCGCCCATCGGACGCTCAGCGTCTCTGGGGGTCTATGTGGCAGTGGGCTGGCCTCGGCTGGCCCGGACGCTCAGCTTCTGCATGATGATTGGATGATCTGTCTGAGGCTGAATCCCTTTTTGATTGACAGCGAAATGAGCGAATCAGTGATCCTTTGGTGTAAAGATTCATGGGAGCATTAAATTTTAATTCTGTTCTGAGTTGAACCAGACTTTCTTAAACCTCTTAGTGGCATTTTCTTTGTTAAAAACGACTAGTGACAAATAGAGCTTCTATTTCTGGTGGGTTTTTTGTAGCTGCTTGTGTTTGGAGACTGATTCTATCACTCTTTCTGACTTCTATCGCAGTTTCAGTCCAGCGGGTGCTGCTGAGCCCCTCCACCGTCACAAAGCACTCACAGGCGGACACACTTCAAACGGGCCAAGGCCGTTTAAGCAGCCTAGCTCTGCTGGCCATTGAGAGGACACTAGTGAAGTCCCTGGAAAAGACGCCTTGTTGGTACGACAGGGTACAGATCATTTTCTTAAAAAGGAACGGAGGGTAGAATTTACGTATAAATAAACCGACACATTTTATGATGTAGGCCGAAATTGAGCTTCCCCTCCTTGAAAGACCAGCATCCGCCACTGGTCCAGAGCCTACCTGGAATCATTTGGCGCAAGGTGGGAATACACCCTGGAGGGGGTGCCAGTCTTTCACAGGGCATAGTGTAATACAGTTTAATAAATAGAGCATTCATAGGTGTTTAACGTTTATTGGGTTTAACAAACGCAAAAGGTATAAGAATGACAAGCATAATCAATAACAGCCCTTCGCTTCAAAGCCTTCCCTCAACTTGTTACTGTGATGTGATGGTACACTGTATGTCCACAAAGGGTACGGACACCCTTTAAAATGAGTGATTTCGGTTACTTTAAGACGTCGTCCAAAGAAAAACATATTTTTTTTTTTGTAAAAAAACGTAACGTACTGTAATCGTAAGCATTTTGGTGGATTTTTCAGTTGAACTCAGCCATTGTGCTTCACACTGTCTGAAAATATCCTGACGTGTGGACCGATAGAAATGCACCAAAACGACTTGGAATAAAATCTTATGTTTGTTTTCACTGAAATTTAAGAAGGTATTTTTTTTCCTTCTCCTGTAAAGTTACTATTTTGGAGATACATGTTTTTGACTGGACAGTGACACTATTTTCACATGCAGGTTGTTTAATGTCCATAGAAATGAGATGACAAGTCACTATGTTCAATACCAAGCATTGTGTAGAAGGGTATAACCCAGTAAACAATTAGCCGTTGATTCAACGTTGAAATAACGTAATGACTGCCGTCTAATCAACGTTCTCTTAAGGTTGAAAATGAAAGTTGAAAAGACATCCAAACACAGACATTGAAAAGACGACTATTAGACGTATTTTGGACGTCCATTGACGTTATTAATTGGTCCCGAAATAAATTTCTTGTATAAAACGTCCACTGGCATCCACTAACGTTATCGATTGGTCACTACTTGATGACTAACGTATTAAGATAGATTTTGGACGTCCATTGACGTTTAAAATATGTCCTTGATGGACAGACTACTTTTAGACCTATTTTGAAAGTCCAGGGACGTTCCTTGTTTACTGGGAAAGCCCTTCAGCATTGGGCTGTGAAGCGGTGAAGCTGCATTCTCTGTCGTGATGGAAGCACCATCCAGTATCTTTGGGGTGAACTGGAACTAATGTCCTTGTGACTGACTACTATCAAATTCTCACAGCAGCGTAACGTGACACTCTGAATAAGATGAAACATAAATATAAAAGCCTCAGGTCATTATCAGGCCAATGGTTTTTTTCTCTAAACATCGTACAGTATGATGACACCTGGGCTGGACATATGCATGCTGATACAAACATGCTTGCAGCAGATACTCTCCTCGTCCTCATCCTCGATGAAGATGGAGATGTGCTGGTTCTCGTCCCAGGGGAACTGGCGCGTCTGTGAGGCCAGGACGCGTTGGCCCATGATGTCGCCACAGAAACAAAACCGCCTTGTGGTGTCTATGCTGACATCCAGCTTGGCGATGAAGGCATCCACCTCAAGCTTCTCCTTCGACAGGAAGACTCGCAGGTTCCTGTTGCTCTGGTTCATTAGTCTGGTCTGGGTGTTAGCATTGCCCATCTGTTTTACATGAAAGACATGAGAGGTCTCATTATGTGCAAGCAATAATGAGAGGACACTGACCAGTGACACTCAATGACACTCTCATGTGTTGATTTATTCAGTGTAAATATAGAACATGTCTCCCACAGAATATACTTAGAACATTGCTACAAATAATACCACAGCGGTGTCTCAATTATGCACCTAATACTAACTCTGACTAGTGTTGGAGTGTCACAAGTGTTACAAGTAAATTATACTAAAAGGTCCAGAGTGTATACTTATGACCAGGACATTTTTGAGTATGGTAATGATGGACACTGTCACACAATCCAACAGGAAAAGGAAAAGCTGGAGCTTCTCACGTCTGGAAAATTTGGGCTCTGTCACAAATAGTGCCTCACTCCCTACATAGTGGACTTCAAAGATTATTAAACTAATACAACTACCCTCAGGGGCGGCATGGTGGTGCAACAGGTAGTTTCGCAGTCACACAGCTCCAGGGTCCTGGAGGTTGTAGGTTCCCACTCCGGGTGACTGTCTGTGAGGAGTGTGTTGTGTTCTCCCTGTGTCCGCTTGGGTTTTTCCTCAGGGTGACTGTCTGTGAGGAGTTTGGTGTGTTCTCCGTGTGTCCGTGTGGGTTTCCTCCGGGTGACTGTCTGTGAGGAGTGTGGTGTGTTCTCCCTGTGTCTGCGTGGGTTTCCTCCAGGTGACTGTCTGTGAGGAGTGTGGTGTGTTCTCCCTGTGTCTGTGTGGGTTTCCTCTGGGTAACTGTCTGTGAGGAGTGTGGTGTGTTCTCCCTGTGTCTGTGTGGGTTTCCTCCAGGTGACTGTCTGTGAGGAGTGTGGTGTGTTCTCCCTGTATCTGTGTGGGTTTCCTCCGGGTGACTGTCTGTGAGGAGTGTGGTGTGTTCTCCCTGTGTCTGTGTGGGTTTCCTCTGGGTGACTGTCTGTGAGGAGTGTGGTGTGTTCTCCCTGTGTCTGTGTGGGTTTCCTCCAGGTGACTGTCGGTGAGGAGTGTGGTGTGTTCTCCCTGTGTCTGTGTGGGTTTCCTCTGGGTGACTGTCTGTGAGGAGTGTGGTGTGTTCTCCCTGTGTCTGTGTGGGTTTCCTCCGGGTGACTGTCTGTGAGGAGTGTGGTGTGTTCTCCCTGTGTCTGCGTGGGTTTCCTGCAGGTGACTTCTGGGTAGACTCTGGACCCACCGTGACCCTGAACTGCATAAGCAATTACAGACAATAAATGAATGGATAATAATAGTAAAGATGGCATCGCACTGCAGCCCTGAAATAGATAAGTGGAAAAGATGATGATGATGATGATGATGATGGTGAGTAAAAGTAGATGGAGGGTGAGCAGCTGGCCTTCTGAGAGAAACCTTAAGAAACCATCTGGAGGTTAAAAGAAAAAGAAGAAAATACCATCTCATCTTTCGCCATCTGTAACTGTTGAAAAAAATGAATGCAGTGATGTGAGACTGAACTCGATAATGGCAGCTGTGAGAGGATATGTGTTTACGGATTAAAATGATACAACCTCTCCTGCAACCTCCAGCTCAACAAATGAAACTGGAGGATGGCGAGGGGCCTGTTCTGAGGGTCTTATTAAAAGATAGAGTACTGGTTCAAGAAGGTACTTCCAGCATTTGACCTGGATTCAGAAGCAAATGCCAATCAGACACAGTGTGGAGGAAAAGGACAAATAAAAAAAGACAAGCTGAAGGCAACAATCAAAGCTGGCAGAGAGGTGGAAGGCAAAGAATAGAAGCTAATCTCTAGCTCCAGCAAGGGTCTGACCTCCTTTTGAGGTCATTTATGATGAAATCTCTTGTTCCTCGGGCCACTGGACACATCAGCATTGTGGAGAGTGAGGTTGCGCAACACCAAGGCAAAGACCTTCAATAAGTAGCATGAGAAAAACCACTGCTCACAGAACATTTCGTACCGAGCTAAAGCTTCTTAGATAGAGCAGCGAAGAAAACCATGGGATTTCAAAAACCTTCTGGAAGATTCTGCCAGACCCAGGCACAATAAAACATGTCAGCATCATGCACTCATTGCATTATGGTAATGCCCCTCATTTTCTCAGTGTCAGAAGGCTCTAATTGGGAAGGCATGATAGGACCTTTTGACACTTCCCCCACGAACAGCTATTAACCTTGGCTTTCATTTCTGAGTGCTGTGAGAATCTGACCTGACATAACTCAGCAGAACAGCAGCCAGTGGGCAGTTGATAAATTCCGCAGATCAGTGTTGGAATTATGTAACTTGTACATTAATGGCATTCGCTAGATACTTTTACAGTAATGACCATGTCATGGATATGTTCTAATGCAGAATCAAGAGTCAGGCCCATGGGATTCTTGTTAGTGTAGGGTGGTATGACAGCCTGAGCCTGGAATTGAATCTAATGCTGCATTCAAATGGTATTGGATTTATTGGTTTCCCACCAGGAGGCGCAACATAAACACACCCTGAAGTCGGACACATCGAAACGATGGGTCCGGAGTCTACCCGGAATCACAAGAGGACATGATGAACTGTTGCTACTACAACTGATGTCACAACATTCAAATACAGTACACAGTGTAGATCAGGGATGGGCAGTCTTATCCACAAAGAGCCGATGTGGCTGCTGGTTTTTGTTCCAACCAACAAGGAGGTCACATGATCAGTTGTTTTACTGAGACCAACTAATTAAAGGAGTGAAATCAGGTGTGCTCTGGACTGAATGGACTCCAGCAGCCACATCGGCCCTTTGCGGATAAGATTGCCCAGCCCTGGTGTAGATCATAAATTACTGTTTCTGCACTAAAATAGTGCACCGTGTGTCAGATAATAAAAACATTTATATTCAATATATCATCGCTGTCCAAACAAAAACATGTATCTCCATGTTTGTAGGTATTTAGTTTACTACAAACAAGCTGTCCTTTATATTTTGTGAAAAGATGTACATTAAATTAATACTTTTTACATTGACTTCGATTGAAAATTGAGAAGGTTTTTTCCTTCCCTGTAAAAGTACTATTTTGAGAGATACGTGTTTTTAAACGGACAACGATGATATGCTTCAGTGCATTGTCTGATGGTAGTTCATTCATTCATTGTCTGTAACCGTTATCCAGTTCAGGGTCATGGTGGGTCCAGAGCCTACCTGGAATCATTAGGCGCAAGGTGTGAATACACCCTGGAGGGGGCGACACTTTTGACTACAAACACCTACCAACATGTGTTTTTCGACTGTGGGAGGAAACCGGGTGCTCCCGGGAGGAAACCCACGCAGACACAGGGAGAACACACCACACTACTCACAGACAGTCACCCGGAGGAAACCCACTCAGACACAGGGAGAACACACCACACTCCTCACAGACAGTCACCCGGAGGAAACCCACGCAGACACAAGGAGAACACACCACACTACTCACAGACAGTCACCCGGAGGAAACCCACGCAAACACAGAGAGAACACACCACACTACTCACAGACAGTCACCCGGAGGAAACCCACTCAGACACAGGGAGAACACACCACACTCCTCACAGACAGTCACCCGGAGGAAACCCACGCAGACACAAGGAGAACACACCACACTACTCACAGACAGTCACCAGAGGAAACCCACTCAGACACAGGGAGAACACACCACACTCCTCACAGACAGTCACCCGGAGGAAACCCACGCAGACACAGGGAGAACACACCACACTCCTCACAGACAGTCACCCGGAGAAAACCCACGCAGACACAAGGAGAACACACCACACTCCTCACAGACAGTCACCCGGAGGAAACCCACACAGACACAGGGAGAACACACCACACTCCTCACAGACAGTCACCCGGAGGAAACCCACACGGACACGGCGAGAACACACCAAGCTCCTCCAGGGAATTTTTTCAGCCATTGTCACCTTTGGATTCACACTGTTCACTGCTTTGTGAAAACATCATTTGTAAAAAGAGCTACACAAAAAAATTTATTTGATTGAGTAGTTTTCATCATGTTCTCGGGGAAGTTGTTTGTTTCTTGAGTCTTGATTCTTCAATTAGACTTTTCCACCAAAAGAACTCTGGTTCTTGAACCACTAAATGTGCCTCAAACTGTGCTGAATATAGCAACAGAAAACACAGTCGGGAACATTTCCTGCAAGCCACCGAGAAAAATATAACACTCCATTGCACTATATTGCTTTATTTAAGGCTCTGATCTCTTTCTGGAGCTTCTTTATCTCAAAGGACCCACAGACACTATCTTAATTCCTTTGACTTGTTTTGATGCTTTTATAAATTTTCTTCTCTACTGAGAAGTTTCTGCTACTGACCA